>NW_004444269.1:366266-393121 GCF_000243295.1 Trichechus manatus latirostris
ATCTTTTACATATTGACATCTGTTTCCCTATTTTCAGTGTTTTAGCTTTGATTTCCTTTTGTGACTTCCCTATCTCGGTTGATATCTGGTTGCTGTGTCCCGTGTTCTAGTCTTGGGTTGTTATCTGATGTTACTGATTTTCTAATCAGAGGACTCCCTTAGTATTTCTTGTAATTTTGGTTTGGTTTTTGCAAATTCCCTAAACTTTTGTTTGTCTTGAAATGCCCTAATTTTGTGATCATATTTTAGAGACAGTTTTGCGGGGTATATAATTCTTGGCTGGCATTTTTTTTCCTTCAAAGCTTTATATATATCATCCCATTGCTTTCTTGCCTGCATGGTTTCTGCTGAGTAGTCCAAGCTTATTCTTACTGACTCTCCTTTGTAGATGACTTTTCATTTTTCCCTAGCTACTCTTAAAATTCTCTCTTTATCTTTGGTTTTGGCAAGTGTGATTATAATGTGTTTTGGTGACTTTCTTTTGGGTCTACCTTATATGGGGTTCGATGAGCATCTTGGATAGATATCTTGTCATCTTTCATGATATCAGGGAAGTTTTCTGCCATTAAATCTTCAACAATTCTCTCTGTATTTTCTGTTATCCTCCCCGTTCTGGTACTCCGATCACTCGTAGGTTATTCTTCTTGATAGAGTCCCACATAATTCTTAGGGTTTCTTCTTTTTTTTTTATATCCTTGTATCTGATTTTTCCTCAAATAAGTTGGCGTCAAGTGCTTTATCTTCAATCTCACTAATTCTGACTTCCATTGCCTCAATTCTGCTCCTATGACTTTCTACTGAGTTGTCTAATTCTGAAATTTTATTGTTAATCTTCTGGATTTCTGATTGCTGTCTCTCTGTGGATTCTTGCAGCCTGTTAAATTTGTCATTATGCTCTTCACTAATCTTTTTAATTTCCTCTATAGTGTGTTCTTCATTTTGCTTAATTTCCTTTCTGATTTCTTGAAGAGTCTTGTATATTAATCTTTTGTATTCTGCCCCCAGTAATTCCAAGAAATTTTCCTCCTCTGGAAAATTTCTAGATTCTTTATTTTGGGATCTTGCTGAAGTCATCATGGATTGCCTCTTAATGTGATTTGATATTGACTCTTCTCTCCAAGCCATCAATAAGTTATTATATTTATTCATTTTATGTTTGCTTACTCTGTCCTATCTTCTTGTTTTGTTTTAATATGCCCAAATAGGCTGCTCATATGAGCTAGTTTGATTATTGGCACCTTTGAAGCTCTAATGTCCTGTCACCAGATGGTTAGATCTGTTACTAGGTATGTGAGCTCAGGAGTCTGCCCACTCCCCCTGTATGGATTCAGCTCAGGTACCCAGGTAGATAGCCACCAAGTGTGTGGTGTAGGCTCTCACTTACAGTCCTCGACAGGCATGGGTGATTAGTGTAGGCACAGGCATCTGGCTGCAGCAGGGAGACATACTCTGAGCAAGGCAGGGGGTGACAGCCACCCCCTAGTGTCCAGGAGGAAGGTGTGTCCCTGTTCCCTGGAGCACATAGGTGGGTGGGTTATGCAGCTGGACCATAAGTAGCTAATACTGTTGGCTGTAAGGACTGGGGGACACCTCTTATTCATGGGCCCCTATCGCAGGTGGCTAGGTGGCATGGGTGGAGCCACCAGTCCTCAGGCCCCTGATGTGGATAGATGAAGACCCTGCTTAATGGGCAGAGTAGTGTCAAATGTCAAGAACCTGCCACTTCACAGGTGAAACAGTTGATGTTAGAGTTCAGGTATATACCCTGTTGTACAGCAGTAATGAGGGCCTACACTGTGGAGATGGGCTCACACAAGTCTCTGCAGGGTGAAAGGTGCTCAAAGTCCGTGGACCCCTTATGCCTGTGCTTAGGCAAAGGAGCTGTGCTTACCCTGGGTTCCTGGCTTAGGGGAGCCAGCAGTTTATTTTCCCCCCACCCCCATTTGTTAATTTGTTCACTCTCCAAGGCAGGGAGAATGGCTCCGGTCTTGTGATGGATCCTGCTTTTGACCCAGGGGACTCAGCAATTGCTGAAGCTGGTCCAGCACCCAGTGCAGAGTGGGGAGCAGGGTGGGTAAATGGGAGAGAGGTTTTTCCTATGGGGGGTGTTTTGATCAGCGCAGTAAGCCATATGCAAGTGCTTATCTTTCGTGGAGGGCTGCTTCTCACTGGTTCTGTTCAGCCGTGTAGACTCTCTGGTGTGGGTGTCTCTTGGTGTGGAAAATGCATCTCCTGAGCTCAGCTGCTTGCCTGCCTCTCCACTCACCCGTGAGCTGATTAGGCCTAAAGGGCTCAGGCTCTCACCGCGTCAGGTCTGGCAACTCCTCACTGCTTCTGAACCATCTCTCCCTCCCCCTGCCATGCAGTCTGGTTCCTCAACTCTGCCTTTGATGTTCATGGCTTCCAGATTGCCGTATATAATCTATTCACTTGTTTTTTTGGGTCTTTCTTGTAAGAGGGTCCACCAGAAGGGTCTGACTACTCCACTATCTTGGCCCTGCCTCCCTGTTGAGCATTTTTACTATTTTATTTTTTCACTATTACAAGCAATGCTTTGGTGGATATCACTTACATACATTATCATTTCCCAAAGTAGAGCTACATTCATAATTAGTGATAATGTTAAGTATTCACCTGAACAGATGGCATTGAATCCATGATTATTTCACTATCAGTCAGTCCCCAGGTTATAACCACCTATGATTTTGTAGTTTAAAGTGTCATGCTGCATGAGGTCTGGACAGCCTGATGCTGAGCACATTTTTAGATACAGTAAAAACTGCCAAAGCCACAACCTCCGTAAAGCGGAAACCGGTCAGAGAATGAAAACGCAAATATTTTCTACTAAAACGAGCAATAGAAAAGTGGCAAGACTGCATCCTGTTAAAGGCAGAAAACTTGCAAAACCTGGAAAAACAACTTGCAAGACCTGGAAAAACAAGGCAGTCCCTTCAAGTTCTGGCTCTCGCAGGTACGATATTATAGGGATGACATCTAATCAGGATGAGAGTCCCAGCAGCTTCTAGCATGATACATGATTTATAGACTGTGGCTATCTTAGGACCAGCCTGTGGTACAAAAATCAAAGTGAATTACACAGGGAAGGGGACATGTTTTCAATGGTACTGAGCAAGAATTTTGAATCTTAGTAAGATGCCATTCTAGAAAGTCAGAAATTAACGAAGAAAATCTCAGGTAAGAGATTTGAGCCATTAGGATAATGATTCTGCTATCTTAAGGAAGATTGAGAAGCAATACATCATATTAATATATCATAGTGTTTAGGAGCCAGACTGTGGAACTGGACTTCCTGGAATCCCAGTTCTGCTACTGCTAGAACAGAAAGTAGTGATAACACTTTGCTGATCTCTTCTACTTCCGTTTTTTTTTTTTTTTTTTTTTTGGGCTAATTATACAAAACCTATTCTGAAAAGCAGGCTCCATTCCCTGCTCACAGGCTCCAGCTGGTGGCTGTGAGAACATCTCTTCTCAAATAGCTGGGCCAGGGGTCCTCATGCTGCTGTGTTCGTTGCTGGTCATCTTTGGTGAGTCTGATTATTTGCTTTAGAACTGAGGTGGCAACAGGATTAGGTGTCCAGCTCCTGAGTGGTCTGGGGTTGAACGGGAGCCCAGGGACAAGTAGGAATGTTCAGGTGTTTGCTTCCAGTTCAGGCTTCAGAGGCAGATGCAAAGCAGTTGGGGGTGGCCAGATCAGGGGTCTGAGGAAAATCAAATTGCAACACATCCCATTCCTTAATTTTCAAGGTGGGCCACTTTACTATTTGTTGGTCACACATTTCTTTTTGAACTCTAAGATCTCATAGAATAATGTGATGCTCGCATTATAAAATTTTCATAATTTCAACGTTTAATACTCCCCTTCTCCACCGTGAAGATTCCAACAGTTACCTACAAGATCTGGGTTCAGAAGATTCATTGCAACCCTTTGCTAATGCTCTTCTATTTAATTGAGGGCTATGAAGGAGATGAGAGCTACTGCTGGGGTAAAAATGATTCCTTTCTCTACACTTGGTAGGCAAGAAATAAATATTTTTTAATTGAGTCAAAGAACTCTAACATAAAATATAACCCAAGGAAAGGAATCAATTTAAAGTGGGTTCAACTTTCCCAACTATCCCAATGCTCATTTCCTGATGAATCTTCTGTGACCACATTATCATGTGTCTACTCCCTTGAAAAGCATGTATGTGAGGACAGAAGGAGAGAATGAAATAAAGGAGAGAATCACTAAATATCCAACATTATAAGACTTGCTCCTGGCAATCTCTTTGGTCAAAGAATGGGCTTGCAACTTGACTGGTAATTGTAAAATGAAATGAGGGTTAGTTGTATGTTTGAAGAAGATTGAATTGTTGGTGATAATGGAGTAAAAAACTTGTTGCTGTCTTAAAAAACCCTTTGCCCTCGAGTCGATTTCGATCATAGCGACCCTATAGGACAGAGTGGAAGAGCCCCATAGGGTTTCCAAGGAGCAGCAAGTAGATTAGAATTGTCAACCTTTTGGTTAGCAGCCAAGCTCTAAAAAAACACCACTGGGCCATTAGGGCTCCAGTAATGGAGTAACAACCACAACCAAAAATACACGTCCCTGTGGAGTTGATTCTGACTCATAGTGACCCTGTAGAACAGAGTAGAATTGCCACATAGAGTTTCCAAAGAGTGGCTGGTGGATTCAGACTGCTGACTTTTTTTGGTTAGCTGCCATATCTCCCAGTAGCTTGTCATAGCCCTTAATCACTGTGTAGGGAAATAGAAAAAAAACAGAAAGATGGAAAGAATTTTTGAGAAATTTATCAGAGTAATGAAAATTTCAAAATTGTGAGCTCTATGCTAACCTCTGACTTCTGACCCCTTCACAGCTCCAGTCAGTGAACAGTCAGGTGAGTCCCACTTGTCTTTGTTCTTGGTCTCTGGTATATCAGTCACCGAGCCACCATAGGGTCCTGCAGAGTAATCCCTAGCAGGACTATGAAGATGTCCAAATGTCATTGTTTTCATGGGCCAACTAGTTCTGAAGTCATGCAATCTCTACTCTCAACGCTGCTTGGCTGGGTGAGCAGACACTCCTGGCCCTCCTTGTTATAAGCCTCGCTTGCAGGGAGAGAAGTAACATCTGAAAGAGCACGTGCAGACTGGACAGAAGGCTAATTTGGGGAGAATTGTTTTCCAGGCCAGTAGACTATAAACTTTCAATATTGTCTGGTTGAATGCCCTCAGAGTTATGAAAACTTTGTGCATAGTCAGAATAAACATGTGGCATCATTGCTCCTCTAGGTCAAGGTCAGCAAATCTTTTCTGTAAAAGATCAAATAGTAAATATGTTCGGCTTTGCTAGTTTCTGTTGCAACAACTCAATTACTCAACTCTGTCATTGTAGCAGGAAAGCTGCTACAGACCACATGTAAATGAATGGCTGTGACTGTGTTCCAAGTGTACTTATAAAAACAAACAACTGACCAGCTCATGGGCCAGAGTTTGACAATCTCAGTTCTACACCATTATTTAGTTTCAATTTTTTTTATACATGTGCTACTTTTCTAAAGTTGTGTAATTAAAAGTAATTTATGTTACTCTTCCTGACTTAAAAAGCTGTACTCAACCAAGAAAGTAAAGAGAATAATATTTCACTCTATATACAGAATTTCCACTTAAGACAAGACTAAATCTAAAGAAAGGGAGACTTGTTTTGTTGTCTATCCCGTGCTAACTGCTAAGTGGGAAAGAGCTCTTTGGGCTATAAGAAACTGTGCCAGGATAAGAAGATCCTGTCTCAACTCTAACGGACCAGGAGTGTCTAGGGACACCTGCGGAGGTCCTGGTCTGGAGCTTGTTCTAGAGCAAGTTTCATCTCTTGTGTTTCTTCTGGTTCATGTGAGGTTCCTGAGCTTACCCTGTGATACTCAGCACTCCACTTCCTGTCTGGGTGGAAATTAGAGGAAATCTCAGTCAAGACTCAGGCGATTTCTGACCACAAAATAGGATCCATGCTATTATTCAGTCTCAGTGTGATATCAAGCATGTTTTCTCTGCAGTGACTCACCCACAACCATTCAGACAACAGGGCAACTGCCACTTTATTCTCTCTTCTTTCCCTACGCAAGAGCGTCTCAGAAAGCTGAAAGGCTCCTCAGGACTTTGAGATCTTTCCCTTCACAAAAGAATAAAAGGGAACTTTACTCAACACGATGTAGTAAAAAAAAAAAAAAATTGTCGTTGAGTTGACTACAACCTATAGGGACTCCATGTATGTCTGAGTAGAACTGGGCTCATAGAATTTTCCATGGCTGATTTTTTTGGAAGTAGATCATCAGGCCTATTTTTTGAGACACCTCTGGGTGGACATCAACCTCCAAGTTTTGGTTAGTAGGTGAGCACCACCCAGGGACTCAGCAGTAGCTATACAGACACAAAGACTGGATTTAAATCATGGCTTTGCTATATACTAGGTGTGTAGCCTGAGCAGTCACTTGACCTCCCAGAACCTCAGTCTTATCTCCAGTGAAAAGTCTAATATGCAGAGGATTCCACTCTCCTGTACCATGGGAAATGCCACTCAGTGCAGCAGCTGAAAATATCTTTCTCTCCCCACACTCTCCCTCAGTCCAGTCTTCCTTCTAGCCCCAACCCACACATTGCCCTCACCACCTGTGACCTTCCATTGCATGCAAACTCCTGAGAAATATGGCTTGCCTTCTACTCTTGCTGTTGTTCTGTTAAAAACATTATACATTGGAATTCTTGTAGAAAAAAAAAATCTTCACATCTATGTATCTTGCCCTTAGTTAAATCTTTGTGGTCCTATTTATTTGCCCTACCCCAGAGGTCCTTCATTCATAACTAACCTTCTCCCTGTCTCTTACCATTGTCCCCTCAATACAGTTCTCTTCTTTATTCTCCTAGATCAGAGGGATCCCTACTGGGTGCATTTGTAAGTGCCTGCCTCAGCCTGCCTGCGTCTGTTTGGCTTTTCCCAATCAAAGCTAGTTGCTAGAGGATTTGGAACTCCCTGAGGATAGTCTGAATTGACTCAGTGGCAATGGGTTTGTTTTTTTGGGTTTGAGGATAAATGAGTCAGAATTAGGGCTTTTCCCCCTTGCCCCTCTAGAGCCTCTGACTCCTTTCACAAGACTAAGAAGTGGTGTACACAGATTGGACACCTTGGATGGTGCAAACAGTTAACACATTTGTCTTAGGCTGGATTCTCTAAAAAAGCAAAACCAGTAAAGCATATATATATATATATCAAGGAAATGTCTCACGAGGTTGTAGAAGCTGTAATGTCCCAAGTCCGTGGGCCAGGAAAAAGGCTTCTCCTGTTTCACGTTGCCGCAGGGGCTGGCAAACCCAAGATCGTCAGGTAAGCTGAAGGGCAGGGCTACGGCTCACAGGCTGTGAAGATCGACGAGTACCAAGATCGGCAGGTAATCTGCTAGCTCAATTCCCAAGAACCAGAGGTCAGATGAACAGGAGCCAGCTGCAAGATCTAGAATGAACAAAAGCCCTCCCAAGCCCTGCCTGAAAGTCCACCCACACTCAATGCAGGCCACATGCCCAAGGAAACTCCCCTTCAACTGATTGCCTGCTCATATTGGATCCCATCATGGGGGCGATCACATATCACATCTCAACAGGTAAGTGATCAGAACATTATACAACTGCCAAAACGCTGAGAATCATGGCCCAGCCAAGTTGACACACAATCTTAACCACCAGAACGCTCAACTGCTAACTGAAGGGTTGGAGGTAAGAGGCACTTTGAAAGAAAGACCTGGTGATCTACTCTGAAAAATCAGCCATTTGAAAATCCTGTGCAGCACAGGTCTACTCCGACACTGATGGGGCCATCATAAGTTAGAACTGACTGGACAGCAACTGGTTTTTGGTACACAGATTATAACTCTGGAGGTTTCCGACCTTCATCACAATGGCACATAGCCTGAGTCTTTGTGGTTCCCTGGTAGAAGCTGTGGATCAACTTATGCCAATTCCATAGGACATTGCTCTCAGGGTCTTTGACTTCACTATCACCCCTACTGGTTCCCCAAGTCCACCCACCTCACAGACTTGAAACCCATTATTTTGGTTGATGAATGCATGTTATTGTGGTGGTGGTTAGTTGTTGTTTAATTGATTCTGACTCATGGATGAACACATGGGGAATGGGAAATTAGTGTCCCTGCTGGGGATGGTGGTCTCCTGTGTGATGTCACTAGTGGACAGAGCTAAGGAAAGAAGCTTTAGCAGAACGTTCCTCCATCTATGCAAAAAGTTATGGTTACCTTGGCATCCTCTTTCCCTCTGGTAAAAATGGATGCAGTCTTGAGTAATTACGGCATGGATTAGAACCTCTATCTTGTCTAAAGTTACAGAGGCAATTCCTGACACCATCTCACTGCCCAACAGCAGGGGAGCAGGTCAGGCACTTGAGTTCTCTACAGGAAAGGTAAATCCAATTTCTCTACCCCTCTCTTGCAGACTGGCCGACCCTTCTGGCCCCCTCTTCTGTCTTTGAAGGAGACAGTATAGTTCTGAAATGCCAGGTAAAACAGAACAGAAAAATAAAAACTATGTCTTACTACAAGGATGGAAGAGAGCTATTTTTGTCAACATACGTCTCAAACTTCCTTATCCAAAGGGCACTTTTCAATGACAGTGGCCAGTACCACTGTGCCATTTCCGGACAATTTATTTTCAGTTGGAAAAAAACTTCAGAAGCAGTAAAGATCAAAGTCCAAGGTAAAATCTTCTCTCCTGTGTGAGCTGGGGCTGGGCAGTAGAGCAGAGTGGATATCTGGCAGGGGAAAGCTTGCCATGCACCAAGCATGAACTGGAATGCTGGTGGTTTGACGATGCAAGGGAGGTATGTCTGGTTCTGAGTGTCCTGTTTGCTGGGGTTGCTTCTCACCAGGTTCTTTTCAGCAGGAACTCTGAATCTCACTGCTCTGGGGACTGTTGTGATCCTTCTCTCTAGAGTTGTTTCCACCTCCTGTGCTGACAGTGAGTCCTTCCCAGCTCACCGAGGGGACCCCAGTGACCCTGACCTGTGAGACTTGGCTTCCTCCACAGAGGCTAGACACTGAGCTTCAATTCTTCTTCTTCAGAGAAGACCAGAGCCTGGGGCCAGGCTGGAGCAGGTCCCCAGAGCTCCAGATCCCTACTATATGGAGCCAAGATTCAGGGTCTTATTGGTGCGAGGCACAGACAGTGACTCATAGGGTCAAAAAGCAGAGCCTCAAATCTCACATTCATGTGCAGAGTAAGTATCAGTAGGGCTGAGCCTGGAAAGAAAACCAAGATGTGCTGTAGCTTCAGCTGAGACTGCTAGTCTTTTTGCCCTTTTGTGCAACTCTTGTCCTTGTGGAAAGTGGGAACTGGGCTAGAGAAACTCTCCAATTTGCTCTGGATATCTCTATTTATAAGAAACAGAAATGGAGTAAGCTCCCTATAATCTATTTCGTCTTTTTCGGTAAAATAGTCAAATATTCTTTATCACTGACTGTGTGTGTGGCACTTAGCAGTAGGCCAGCAACTTTAAAAGGTAAGGTTCCTGTCTCCAAATGGCTGATCTGCTGGGATTGCAACACACCGGGACTTATTATAAGGCAATGTACTCCTGCAGTGTATGGGACTAAATAAAGCATCAGAAAAAGCAGAAACTAGAGTGAATTCAAGTGGTCAGAGGACGCTTTGGGATGGAGGGGTTGTGATTTGGGCTGGGCCTTGAAATGGGAAATGAAGGAAGAATTGTTATTGGAATTGTTATTAGGAATAATGTCTTTTCCAAGGTAGGGCTGATGCCACTAGTGTCCCTCTTCATTCTATGTAAAGGGCATCTATCTGCACAGCAACTCAAGCAAAAAAATTTCCTGTCTCATGGAGTAGATGGTTCCTCACAAATTCTTCAGTGATCTCTTCCATGAAATTAGCCAGAATCAAGGTTGGGACATACAAGTATCTGTATCCGCATTCTTCAAGGCTAATTATAATGGATTCCATACATCTGTAGGAATACTTATAATGGATTATATGTAAATCCCTATATTCCCACTCTCTGCAATAGGGAGTAGAATCAGTCTTTGCCCCGGTCCCAGAGTTTTCTATAGTCAGGGTTCTCACATGTTATCTTATATCCACCCAGGAGTGCCCGTCGCTAATGTGAGTTTAGAAACCCAGCCCCCAGGAGGGCAGGCGATTGAAGGAGGGAAGTTGGTCCTCTTCTGCTCAGTGTCTGAGGGCACAGGAAACATCACATTCTCCTGGCACAAAGACGCCACAGAAACCAGTCTGGGAAATAAGACCCAGCATTCCCTGTCAGCAGAGCTGGAGATCCTGGCTGTGAGGGAGAGCGATGCTGGTAAATATTACTGCAGAGCTGACAACGGCCACCGTCCCATCTGGAGTGAGGTGAACGTCACTGTAAGAAGTGAGTCCCACTATCATTCATCTCAGGTGGGAATTCCAAAACTGGAGTCATAGTACATAGAAGTGATGAGAAAATTCCAGGCAGCCATAGGGATCAATGCTGTAGAGAAGAAACAGCAATTTGAGAACGGTTTACCGTTGCAAGTTAAACTGTTGACATCTTTCTTTTGGTGGAACATAAAGAAATCTGGATTGGCATAAGAAAAAAAATAAGATGACAAGAAGAAATGACAATGTCCTAGGCAGTATCTCAGATTTGGTATTCCCCTAAGTTACTAAATACACCTTTGAGAAAATTACCTCTGATTATTCTAGTGGGAATGTGAGAATGGAAGCAATACAGCATGACAAAGGGCCAAGCCCTTTGCTGAGACCCCATTATGGGGGTTTGTAAGTTTACTGAAGCATCAAAAATCTTCTCTGACAGCCCCTTTTTCTCTATTAGTTCCAGTGTCTCGCCCTGTCCTCACTCTTGGGCTTTCTGGGGCCCAGGCTACGGTGGGGGACACGGTAGAGCTTCACTGTGAGGTCCGGAGAGGCTCTCCCCCAATCCTGTACTGGTTCTATCATGAGGATGTCATCCTGGGGAACAGCTCAGCATCTTTTGGAGGAGGAGCATCCTTCAATCTCTCTCTGACCTCAGAGCACTCTGAGAACTACTCCTGTGAGGCCAGCAATGGCCTGAGGGCTCAGCGCAGTCATGTGGTGACACTCAATGTCACAGGTGGGTTGGTGGTACTGGATATAGGAGTATTATGATCAATATCATAATTAGCAAACTATACATTTTCCCACAAATTATAATTCCAGATTCCACAGGCCTCCACCCTCTGGCTCTGAAGTGCTATTTTATGAGGCATCACATCTCTTCTATGACTGACCTCTACTTCCTTACACTACACATCCAAATTCTTTATTGGTAACTTTTATGATTTCAGAAGATAAGTAGTGTCCTATATGATGTCTACTATGTGTTGAGAGGTAGAGAGGGTGATCTCAGTGTCTGGTTATCTTCTCCTCACACTAACCTGAAAAGTAAAGACTATACTTAGTAGCCTCTTACATTAATTTGTATTTACTACTCCCACATTTTCTATAAGAATTCCAGGGCCCAACCTTTACCTTTAAAAGCTTGCTCTTTTCCCTCTGAGGCTGAGGCACTGGTTTCTTTCCTCAGGACCTGATGGATATAGAAGAGACCTTGTCATAGCCAAAACTCTTGGGGGACTGTTTGGTGTTCTTGGTTTTGTTGCTGTTGCTCTACTGTTTTATTACTGGTACCAGAAGACATCAGGTTGGTATCTACTATTTGTTTTATTTTCTCTTTATTGCTATGGCCTTATCCATTGCTGGTATAGATTGAATTTGCAAAGAAAACCTTCCAAAATCCGATAATTTCTTCCTATGCATCACAATTCTACAAGTTTCCACCTAGTGGGTGATGTTACAATGCTACTCATTTTACAGTATGCATTTTATCCTGTGTGTAGTTACTTGAGATTAAAAGCCATTAACATATTCCCCCATGCTTGACTTTTAAATAAAAAGTTCAACTATTAAACATTATTTAATAATTTTCAATAAGTATTACTAGCTTATATGTAATGGCATAAAATGTAACAAAACAAAAAACCAAACACGTTGCCATCAAGTCGATTCTGACTCATAGTGACCCTAGAGGACAGAGTAGAACTTCCCCACTGGGTTTCTAAGGAGCGGCTGGTGGATGAAAACTGCTAACCTTTTTAGTTAGCAGCCAAATTCTTAACCACTGCACCACCAGGGCTCCAAAATTTAACAAGGAACCAGAGTTAAAGGAATTAAAATAATTTTGCATAATCTTTTTTCTTTTGTTTTCCCATTTCTTATTATTTACCTTACTCATGACTCTTCTTTCAATTATTGGACCCAATATATGTATATATGGATTATGAATACATGATTGTATATACCTAATTTTAATTAATCAGAAAGATTTGGGGTTTTATTAGCTCCTTCCTCTAAGTCTATGTTTTAGTCAGAATTGCTGCTTAATGTGCCACCTCAAAGCTCAGTGGCTGAAGTCACTTAAAACGTTTTTTTTTGCTCACATGTATGCAGTTGGTTGAGGGTTGGATGATCTAGCCTGGACTTGGCTGGCAAGTTTGGTTCCAAATTGTGGTCTGGCTGGGCTTGCTCCCTATTGCTGGTTAGTCTGAGGTCTCTCATTCTTCTTGAACTGCTGGGCTAGCTGGGTCATCATCTCCTTATGGCCATGGAAGAGAGGAGTCAGCAAAATTGTCTGATATCTCTTAAAGCTTAGGCACAGAACTGGTACACTGTCACTTCTGCCCAAGTTCCACTGCCTGAGCCCAAAATGAATACATGAAGAAGCATATTTCACTAAATGAATAATTTATTTTATAATGATCAGCACAAAGCTGATTTCTATGAGATAGAGGTTAAAGATGTTCCAAATGTCCAACTTCTCTGAACTATTGAATCACTTCATCATTTCTAACATCAACTACTCCCCCTACTCTCAGTACACTCCCTCTCATCTTTCGGTTCCATAAGTATAATACTAGTGGGCTATCTCGACCACTAGGTAATATGGTAGTATTCACTGTCACCTCCAATTTTGTCAGATGGGGGAAAGGTACAATCCACCCCATCAGGCCCTTGAGAATTCTGACATACAGATCCAGGGGTATAGCTAGAGTCTCTTGCTTGAGATCACCCCTACTTTCAGCACCTGCAGCTGCATCCCTGGTCCTGGGATCACAGCGTCTGGCAGGAAAAAAGCAATTTCATGTGATGTAGGGAAGAACTGAATAGTGACACCAGCATCCTCCTTGCTCCTCTTTAGGGTTCCATATACTTTATTTGCATACTTCCACCCTTTCAAGTGTTCCAGGCACCTTATTTGCATTATCAGCAGGCTGTCCAATCCCCTTAGTGGGCCACAGGCACCTTGTTAGTATAGTCCCACCCAATCATTTTGTGGGAGGCACTAGACCATGCATGGCAAGAAGGGCCATATAAAGTAATTCTCTACATTGCACCCACCTATAGTTGGAGAAACTGCACAGCCATATGACTAATGGCAAGGATACAAGGAGGGGAGAATGAGGGACAAAAATTCAATATGTCACCCAAAGCTTTTAAAGTTTCTTTTTCTGAACTTTTAAAAAAATTTTATTAGTTTCCGTATACTTTCATGAGAACTTAATTGCTGCTGAATGAATATAAATCTTTTCAGTCAGAAAAACAAATTCAACTAACCTCCAT
The DNA here is from genome assembly GCF_000243295.1 of Trichechus manatus latirostris. Lineage (NCBI taxonomy): Eukaryota > Metazoa > Chordata > Mammalia > Sirenia > Trichechidae > Trichechus > Trichechus manatus. The sequence continues at coordinate 379,980 of NW_004444269.1, forward strand.
TAAAAGAAAATTTTAATCTTCATTGTTTATCATAATTCAAAAAAGGAAGAAAGAAAGAAGGAAAAAGAAAATCAATAAAGCTATAATTCAAATTAAAGTGTGAAGACTACATTGATGAAAATCATCCTAGAGCCAATCCATTTGAAATGTTTCATTGGTATTATAAGTCAAATGCACACTTCTTACTCTTCATTTCAACTCTCTTTTTCCTAAGTGTCTGCACTTGACATGCCATTAAAAATACTTATCTACTTGTTAACAGATTTGATTGTCAAAAATCCCACACATGTAGAAAAGCACAAAACAAAAATGCACAGCTCAGTGTTTTATTGCTACCTCTATTCAAGGGAACTTCAAGCAAAAAACATTAAATTTTTTTTTTCCATAATTTTAGGAGCTCTGATGGCACAAATGGTTAAGTGCTTCGCTGCTAACTGAAAGTTTGGCGGTTTGAACCCACCAGCTGCTCTGCAGGAGGAAGACCTTGCAATCTGCTATCGTAAAGATTATGGTCCAGAAAACCCTATGGAAGAGTTTTACTCTGTCATATGGGGTCACTATAAGTCAAAACTCATAGCAACCCTATAGGACAAAGTAGAACTGTCCTATAGGGTTTCCAAGGCTGTAATCTTCATGGAAGTAGACTGCCACAGCTATCTCCTACAGAGCAGCTGGTGGGTTTGAACAGTTGTCTTTTCAGTTAGCAGCAGAGCACTTAACTACTGCGCCATCAGAGTTTGGGTTGCCATGAGTCGGAATCAACTCGGTGGCAGCGGATTTGGGTTTGGTTGTGGATGCGTTGAAAACCGACTCAAAGTCACCTAACAACAAAAAAAAAAAAACAAACTGTAAGATTTTGATAGATACTTTTTATCAGATTAAGGATTTTTTTACTATTCTAATCCTGGTTTGCTAAGCAGTTTTACATGAATGGGTGTTGAGTTTTATCAAATCCTTTTCTAAATCTATTGAGATGATCGTGTGATTTTTCACCTTTTTCCTCTGAATGTGGTGAGTTACACAGATTGATAATCAAATGTTGAGTTGAGCTTGTATCCCTGGAAAAAACTAATTTGGTTGTGAAGTATTACCCTTTTTATGTATCAATAGATTTAACCTGCTAGTAGTTTGTTAAGGATTTTTTTTTTACATCTATGTCCTTGTGAGAGATTGGCATGTAATTTTTTTTTTTTTTTTCCCCAGCAATGTCCTTGTTAAGTTTTAGTTTCTCTGTTATGCCAGCTACATAAAACGAGCTGGGAAGTCTCTCCTCCTTTTCTATTCTTTAGACAAGTCTTTACAATAATGATGACATTTTTTACTTAAAATTTTGGAAAATTCCCTCATGCAGCTATCTGGGCCTGGTGACTTTCTTTTTGGAAGGTTTCAAATTACAGATCTAATTTATTTAATAGACATAAGGCTCTTCAAATTTCTATATTCTGTATTTCAGTTTTAGTAACTTATGTTTCTCTATAAATTTCTCCATCTTTTTTTTTTCAAATTCATTGGCTTAAAGTTGTTCATGAATCCTCTAATTACCTTATTAATATCTAGATACTTATAATGAAGTCCTCTGTTTTATTACTGGTATTGAAAATGAGTGCATTTTCTCTTAATAAGTATTTTTAGAGATGTGTATCTTCTCTTCTCAAAGGGCTTAAGGTTTTTAAAATTAAATTGGACAATTTTTTTTCTTTTACTTGGAGCATTTAGTGCATTTACATTTAATACAACTATTTGTATATTTAGGTTTAACTCTACCTTTTCACAAAGTGTGTTCTATTTGTCTCTGTTCTATATTTTTTTTTCCTCTCCTTCCTTGCCGTATTTTAGCTCGCATTCATCTTTTTTGGAAGTATTTTTTCTCTCTAGTAATTTAAAAGCAAAAACAGTTTTTACTCTTCTTCATTGCCATAGAAATTATAATATCAGTTGATACTGTCATTCTTTCCAGACAATGCAAGGATATTACCAGACAACGCAACAGCCTTTTAATGAAGTTCCAGTAATTCTTACTTTATTAAGATTATGTTTCAGGAATGACTTTTAATTTTTGCTACATACCTTGTTAACACATGTGGAGATAATCATATTTTTTTTCCTTTTTCATCTAATAAATTAGTTAATTACATTACTAGAATACATAATACTGACTAATCTTTGCATTTCTGGTAAAAATCCAATTTTTATGAAGTATTTCTTTTAATATAAACTAGCATTTTATTGAAGATTTTTGAGATTTATCAGAGTTTGTTTGCTGTTGCTGTGTTCTTTTTTGGGTTTTGTACTTTAAGACTGAAGAGCGTGGCATGACTAAGATGGCTGACACAGGTCTGAATCAAATTCTCTTTTGCCCTAGATCCCTGCTTTGCTTTCAGAATACGTGCACCTCCCCCCACCTTTTTGGGTGACAAACTATGTGGTTATGCTTGCTTAAGTTGATGACAAAAATGTTTCAGGAAGAGCATGACAAAAATGTTCTGTTCTCAGGAGAAAATGTTTATGCAGAATGTTATCAGAAGAATGCTTATTCAGGTTGCCCTCAGAAAGTCTGTGATGGAAATTAGATTAACTGGCATTATGAAAATTTACTTGTGACTCATATGTAACCCCTAGCCCTCATATATAAAAATCCCTCTCCCCTCTCAGACTTCGGAGCACTTTGTTCTTGGAATTGAATGTTGCCCAATTCCTGAATTGTACGTCTCTCAATAAAACTCTACTTTTACCCCTAGCAAGCTCAGAGATTTTTTCTCTTTGACATTTCTTTGTGCCAGATATGTGGGATCTGAAGATGCATTATCTTTAGCAGCCCCAGAGGCACCAGGGAACTGGGCTATGGTATCAGCTGAGTCATCTTAGGCTCAATGTAAATAACCTCTCAGATTCGAGCTCTGCCTTCCTTGCATTACAAGCTCTTCTAGAGTTTTCTTCTAAGAATCTACTCCTCTCTTTGTTACTTTTCTGCAGGACACTCTCTCTAAATTAACTAAACAGAATAATGAATTGCAAGGTCAGATTTCAGTTCCTACCCCCCCCCCGCCCCGCCATCCATTGCCAGCTGCTACTCCTTTGTATCCTTCTCTGCTCTTTTACTCCTCTGATAACACTCTGCCTGAATTCCATTTCTTTTCTAAAGCATCTGCTAGCAAATCTTTGCCTGAAATGCCTTTTAAGGTCCATCCCACTGATTCGCAGGACCCTCCCAGCATTACTTTTGCCCCTTGGACATGTGCATAATTGTACGGTATTGTAAAGGAGTTTCTGTAGCTACAAGAGGACCCCTATAAATTTGCTGAAGAATTTAAGATCCTTGGTGAAACTTACCAGCCTGGATCCCTGATTAATACCAACTAGTCCATATGATAATTAGGCAGAGGTAAGTCCTTTTAATTTGAGAATGAAAGATTTGATTTGAGCCATAAAGAAACAAGCAATGGAAGATTCACAGGAGTAGGAAAATTTGTTGTTGTTGTTGTTAGGTGCCATTGAGTTCGTTCTGGCTCATAGAGACCTTATGAACAACAGAACAAAACACTGCCTGATTCTTCACCAGTCTCCCAAACATTGCTAAGCTTGAACCCATTGTTGCAGCCACTTCTCGCTGAGGGACTTCCTCTTTTTTGTTGACCCTCTACTTTACCAAACTTGATGTCCTTCTATAGGGTTTGGATCCTCCTGATAACAGTCCAAAGTACGTGAGACGAAGCCTCACCATCCTTGTTTCTAAGGAGCGTTCTTGTTGTACTTCTTTCAAGACAGATTCGTTTGTTTTTTTAATGGAAGTCCATGGTATGTTTAGTATTCTTCGCCAACACCATAACTCAAATGCATCAATTCTTCTTCAGTCATCCTTATTCATTCTCCACCTTTTGCATGCATATGAGGCCATTGAAAATACTGTGGCTTGGGTCAGGTGCACCTTCGTCCTTGAAGTGACATCTTTGCTTTTTAACAGTTAAAGAGGTCTTTTGCAGCAGATTTGCCCAGTGAAATATGTCATCTGATTTCTTGACTGCTATTTCCATGGACATTGATTGTGGAGCCAAGTAAAATGTAATTTTTGACAACTTCAATGTTTTCTCCATTTATCAGGATGTTTCTTTTTGGTCCAGTTGTGAGGATTTTTGTTTTCTTTATGTTGAGGTGCAATCCATACTGAAGGCTGTAGTCTTTGATCTTCATCAGTAAGTGCCTCAAGTCCTCTTCACTTTAAGCAAACAAGGTTATTTCATCTCCAATGAGTTGTTAATGAGTCTTCCGCCAATTCTGCTGAATTCTTCTTCACAGAGTCCAGTTTCTTGGATGATTTGCTCAGCATACGAATTGAATAAGTATGGTGAAAGGATACAACCTTGACACACACCTTTCCTGAATTTAAAACATGCAGTAACCCCTTGTTCTGTTTGAACAACTGCTTCTTGGTCTATGTACAGGTTCCTCATGAGCACAATTAAGTGTTCTGGAATTCCCATTCTTTGCAATGTTATCCATAATTTGTTACGACCCACACAATCAAATGCCTTTGTATAGTCAACAAAACACAGGTAAACATCTTTCTGGTATTCTCTGCTTTCAGTCAAAATCCATCTGACATCAGCAATGATATCCCTCATTCCACATCCTCTTCTGAATCCAGCTTGAATTTCTGGCAGTTCCTGTCAATGTACTGCTGCAACTGTTTTTGAATTATCTTCAGCAAAATTTTATTTGAGTGTGATATTAATGATATTGTTCGATAAGTTCCACATTCTGTTGGGTCACCTTTCATTGGAATGGGCACAAATATGGATCTCTTCCAGTCGTTTGGCCAGGTAGCCGTCTTCCAAATTTCTTGGCATAGACAAGTGAACACTTCCAGCATTGCATCCGTTTGTTGAAACATCTAAATTGGTATTCCGTCAATTCCTGGAGCCTTGTTTTTCCCCAATGCCTTCAGTTTGGCTTAGACTTCTTCCTTTAATACCATCAGTTCTTGATTACATGCTACCTCCTGAAATGGTTGAATGTCGGTCAATTCTTTTTGGTACAGTGACTCTGTGTATTCCTTCCATCTTCTTTTGATGTTTCCTACTTCATTTAATATTTTGCCCATAGAAACTTTCGATATTGAAACTAGAGGTTTGCATTTTTTCTTCAGCTCTTTCAGCTTGAGAAATGCCAAGTGTGTTCTTCCCTTTTGGTTTTCTAACTCCTGGCCTTTGCTTATTTCATTATAATACTTTTCTTTGTCTTCTCAAGCTGTCCTTTGAAATCTTCTGTTCAGGTCTTTACTTCATCATTTCTTCCTTTCACTCTTTAGCTACTCAACATTCAAGAGCAAGTTTCAGAGTCTCTTCTGACATCCATTTTGGTCTTTTCTTTCTTTCCTGTTTTTTTAATGATCTTTTGCTTTCTTCATGTATGATGTCATTTCACAGCTCATCTGGTCTTTGGTCATTAGTGTTCAATGAGTCAAATTTATTTTTGAGATGGTCTCTAAATTCAGGTAGAATATACTCAAGGTCATACTTTGGCTCTCTGGACTTGTTTTAATTATCTTCAGTTTAAACTTGAACTTGCATATGAGCAATTGATGGTTTGTTCTGCAGTCGGCCGCTGGCCTTGTTCTAATTGATGATATTGAGCTTCTCCATCATCTCTTCCCACAGATGTAGTTAATTTGATTCTTGTGTATTTCATCTGGCAAGGTCCACGTGTATAGTCACCATTTATGTTGTTGAAAAAAGATATTTCCAATGAATAGGTCGGTGGTCTCACAAAATTTTATCATGTGATCTCTAGCATCGTTCCTATTAGCAAGGCCATATTTTCCAACTACAGATCCTTCTTCTTTGTTTCCAACTTTCACATTCCAATCACCAGTAATTATCAATGCATCTTGATTGCATGTTTGATCAATTTCAGACTGCAGAAGGTAGAAAAAATCTTCAATGTCTTCATCTCTTCCATTAGTGTTTGGTGTGTAAATTTGAATATTAGTCATATTAACTGGTCTTCCTTGTAGGCGTATGGATTTTGTCCTATCACTGACAGCGTTGTACTTCAGGATGGATCTTGAAATGTTCTTTTTGACAATGAATGTGACACTGTTCCTCTTCAATTTGTCATTCCTGGCATAGTAGACCATATGATAGTCTGATTCAAAATGACAAATACCAGTCCATTTCAGTTTACTAATGCCTAGGATATCTATCTTCAAGTGTTCTATTTCATTTTTGACAACTTCCAATTTTCCTAGATTCACACTTCATACATTCCACGTTCTGATTATTCGTGGATATTTGCAACTCTTTCTTCTCATTTTGAGCCTACCACATCAGCAAGTGAAGGTCCTGAAACCTTTACTCCATCTTTTTCATTAAGGCTGACTCTATTTTGAGGAGGCAGCTCATCCCCAGTCATATTTTTAGTCCTTTCCTACCTAATGGGCTCATTCTCCAGCACTATATCAGAAAATGTTCTGCTATTCATAAGGTTTTCATTAGCCAATTTTTTCAGAAGTAGATTGCCAGTCCTTCTTCGTACTCTGTCTTAGTCTGGAAGCTCTGTTGAAACCTGTCCACCATAGGTGACCCTGTTGGTGTTTGAAATACCAGTAGCATAGGTTCTCCAGCATCACAGCAACATGCAAGCCAATACAGCATGACAAACTGACAGACAAGTGGTGATAGGAAAATCTAAATTCTCATATAACACCTGTCTGAGTTCCCAGCACTGAGAACATCCAATACAAAGCAAGAGAAACAAAATAGAAATCTCTTCAAGACAGGCTTATATTGAGCAGCCTTGAAGATACCTTAGAAGCTCCTTCTAGAATGTGTTGATAACTGTCCCTGTCAAGATAACCAAATAGCAACATAGTTGCAATTGCAATAGTAAAAAGAAATTAGAAGGCTAAAATAGGAGGGACTGCCTCTGTGTTACCAGGCAACTGGGGTAGACCTGTGCTGCTTGCACTTGAAATAATGGAGTCATGGCTCCACAAATGACTGAGGGCTCTACCATCTTTACCAGAGCTTCTGACATTCAGAAATAATAGCAACATAGTAAATTAAGGGAAAAAACCTTGTGGACAAGCTACTTCTCAAATTACTCTTGCCCTTGTGAGAAATAAAGAAAGAAATGTCCCAATTTGTTTGGTAATGATTCTAATTTTCATGAATTAACTTTAGAAAGACTTTTAAAACATCATTGATAAATGAGTCTGGATTTCCCTCCTTGCTGAGACTCTGGTTTAGAGATCATATTCAAAACACCATAAGCTGAATATACTAGATGTAATTTAGAATTTCAGTAATCACTTTAGGAAAAAGAGTTTCAATCTGCTTTGTCTTTTTCTTTCAATTTTAGAAAAATAAGTTCCCATTTGTGTTATCTTTTCTTTCCACTGTGGAACTTTTGTTTGACAATCAAGTTTTAGTTAAAGGATCTGAATAAAATCTCTCCATCTGAGACTCTGAAGAATTAATGATTTTATCTAGGACCTGTTTTTCTAAATTGATCTCTTTCAAGAATTACTATATACATTTTAAGACACTAAGTTGTTTGTATTGTATGGTATTATATAGGCACAGATGAGCTGGCCTCACAGATGCATTTATATAGTTTTTCCATTTCAGAATGTTATTTCTGAGTTTCTGTATCATGTTGAAGGCCATGGGTAATGTTTTTCATAGGACTGTCTAAAATCTCAGTACTTTTCTCTTCCAAGACAAACTGCTTCTTTCGTCTAGGCTTTTAATAACTACTCTGAGAAATTATGATATAATTCAGTCTATTTGAAAAGTACATTGGAAAAAGACAAATTATTTATTTTGATGAGTATAATAAGGCTGTAAAAAGGGACAAATCTCTTCTCTAAAGGATCCTATAATGCATGCAAAGAACAGGGTTATGCAAATATAATAATTTCCTACCTCCAGATGGTATTATTAAATTAACTTAAATTTCTTCAAAGAATCTACTCTGATTAATTTAATAATAAATAAGCACTTATATGAATTGAATAGTCCTGATAGTCCCAGAGGAAACCATGGTGGCATAGTGATTAAGTGCTACAGCTGCTAACCAAAAGATTGGCAGTTTGAATCCACCAGGTGCTCCTTGGAAACTCTAAGGGGCAGTTCTACTCTGTCCTATAGGGTGGGTATGAGTTGGAATTGACTTGACAGCAATGGATAACAGTCCCAGAAATTAATGAGAATAATTTTTTCTGACAAAGTTTTTTATGTTTTCTGATATGTCAACTTCAAAACAGTTTCCAAGATCTTTTTAAGTAACTTGGGCTAGATTGAGTATATGAAATATATTCTAAAGTTTAAAAAATAGTAATGTTTGTCCTAAAATGATGTTGATACCAAGATGAGAAAGAGAAAAGCATAGATAAAGAATTTGAATGAATATGGAAGGTTGTAGAAGGTAGAAGAAGGTTAAGTAGAACTTTATTTAAGATTTGATGGGTTTATTTACAGGATTGTTAAAATTTAGTTTTCTCTCTGTTAAATTTTTCTATCACTGGGTTGTTCTTAATGAAAAGATGTAAAACAACAGAAGGGTAGACTTATTGCCAAGAGAATACAAAGAAAGATGAAGGAAAACGTCAAGGGATCCCTCCCAGCAGAATAGAAATCTTGAGAATGATATTAAAAAATAAGATGAATAAAGTAGACATGGATGGGCTTCCATTTACATGTAAATGGACATAATGGGATGGCTGAAATGGTTGCTGCAATCTTAGCAGAACTAATGTTAGACTGAGAGGATATGAACAAAGTTGATAGGATTAAGATGAAAGTTTGATTTAAAAAATTGGAATGTTTAAACTTTATGCCATATAAAATAATTAGGCTTATTTAATATGTTATAAATTGAATAAGGAATGTTAACAAATCAGAAGATGTACTTAAATTTAACTTGAGTATTATTAATGCATTTCAGAAATTGTATAAGTTCGTAGATTTCGCAATATTTTCTCTGTCCCTGATATGTTCTAATGCAACTTTGCCTAATATTAAATATTCTTAGTATATCTTGACTGTTTAGTATTATGTCTTAAGATTATTACGTGTTATATCTGAAACTGTTTAAAAAAAAACTGAATTGACTTTATTTAGCTTTACATTAGTTATGTAATTAATTCCCATCAGGTTTTTAACTTTGAAGAATTGTTATTATTATAAGTCAACCATAGCCATTTTTAAGTTTGTCATCTGCAAGTAAGTTTTACTTTGCTAATTCACGGAAAATGCTTGACCAAAATATTTCAACAAAGATAGACTGTATTGGACTTATAAAACAGACCATACCTAGTTTTTCTCACCAATCCCTGTGCAACAAAATTAGACAGAGTTAAACCTTGGATCCATTTATCCAAACTTAAGAGGGCTAAGGCATCTCCCCAGACTTGTCAGCCCGTCAGTGACCTAAAAATTCTATTTAAACTCCTTCATGGCTAGAAGCAGATGACAGAAGTAGACAGCTAAACCCAAAATCATGGAACAAGATATCATGAAAGTTACTGAGATTTGTGGACTTTGTTTAGGATTGTAACTATTCTTGTATTAATAACCTTACTATACTCTTGTGGTCTTATTTCTTAGAAATTCTCTTTAATATGAAAGCTCAATTAAACCTTTTTTTCTGTTTAATTTCTGATACTTCTTCTTATGCCTGACTAATTGCTACAACAGAAATAGAACAAAATATCATAAAAATTCTCCAGGAAAAAAAATAAAGCTACTTAGCCTCATTCAATACCTCCTATAGCTCATACTCTTTTTATTTTTGGTTTTTTTTAAATTGTACTTTAGATGAAGGTTTACAGAATATATAGTTTCTCATTAAACAGTCAGTACACATATTGTTTTATGACACTGATTAACAACCACATGACATGTCAACACTCTCCCTTCTCAACTTTGAAGGACCTTTTATTTTGTGTGTGAATATATACATAGCCAAAGATACACCGTTTCAAAAATTTCTACATGTACAATTCAGTGACATCGATTACATTCTTCCAGATGTGCTGTTGTTCTCACTATCCTTTTCCAAATTATTCCATCACTGTTATCTTCAACTCACCGTCCCCTAGGTTTCCCATCAAACCTTTTGAGTTGCTGTTGTCAATTTGATCTCACATAGATAATTTTTTTTTGTACTTTAGATAAAGGTTTACAGAACAAATAGTTTCTCATTAAACAGTTAGTACACATATTGCCCTATGACAATGGTTAACAACCCCACGACATGTCAACACTGTCCTTTCTCAACCTTGGTTTCCCTATTACCAGCTTTCCTGTACCCTCTTGCCTTCTAGTCTTTGTCCCTGGACTGCTGTGCCTCATTAGTCCCGTTTTGTTTTATGGGGCTGTCCAATCCCCGGCTGAACGCTGAGCCTGAGGAGTGACTTCACCACTGGGCTAAAAGAGTGTCTGGGGGCCATACTCTTGGGGTTTCTCCAGTCTCTGTCAGGTCAGTAAATCTGGTCTTTTTGTGTGTGTTAGAATTTTGTTCTACATCCTTATCCAGCTCTGTCCAGGACCCTCTCTTGTGATCCCGGTCAGAACAGTCAGTAGTGTAGCCAGGCACCATCTAGCTGTACTGGACTCAATCTAGTGGAGGCCTTGGTAGCTGTGGTGCATTAGTCCTTTGGACTAACCTTTTCCTTGTATCCTGTTCTCTTTATTCTCCCTTGCTCCCGAAGGGATGAGACCAGTGGAGTATCTTAGATGGCCACTCACAGGCTTTTAAGACCACAGACACTACTCACCAAGATAGAATGTAGAACATTGTCTTTATAAACTGCGTTATGCCAGTTGAGCTAGGTGTTCCCCAAGACCATGGTCTCCACAGCCCTCCGCCCAGCAATTTAGTCCCTCAGGGAGTTTGGATGTGTCTATGGAGCTTCCATGACCTTTCCTTGTACAAGTTGTGCTGGCTTCCCCAGTACTGTGTACTGTTTTACCCTTCACCTAAGTTACCACTTATCAATTGTCTATTTATTTTCCCACGCCACCCCTCCCATCCCTCATAACCAACAAAGATTGTTTCTTTTTGTGTGTAAACCTTTTCATGAGTTTTTACAGTAGAAGTTTCCTACAATATTTATCCTTTTGTGATTGACTTATTTCACTCAGTGTAACGTTCTCCAGTTTGATCCATGTTATAAGATGCTTCACAGATTCATCATTTTTCTTTATTGATGCATACTACTCCATTGTGTGTATGTACCATGGTTTGTTTATCCATTCCTCTGTTGATGGGCATCTAGGTTGTTTCCAACTTTTTGCTATTGTGAACAATGCTGCAATGAAAATGGGTGTGCATATTTCTATTCGTGTGATGGCTCTTATTTCTCTAGAATATATTCTTAGCAGTGGGAATGCTGGATCATATGGTATTTCTATTTCTAGCTTTCTAAGGAAGTGCCATATCATTTTCAAAAATGACTGTATCATTATGCATTCTCACCAGCAGTGCATAAGAGTTCCTATCTCCCCACAGCCTCTCCAACATTTGTTATTTCCAGTGTTTTTGATTCATGCCAGTAATGCTGGGGTGTCTCATTGTGGTTTTAATTTGCATTTCTCTAATGGCTAGTGATCACAAGCATTTCCTCATGTGTCTGTTGGCCACTTGAATGTCTTCTTTGGTGAAGTGTCTGCTCATTTCTTTTGCCCATTTTTTAATTGGATTATTTGTCTTTTTGTTGTAGAGGTGTTGGATTTTCTTGTAGATTTTAGAGATTAGACCTTTGTCTGACTTGTAATGTCCAAAATTTTTTTCCCAGTCTGTAGGTTCTCTTTCTACTGTTTTGGTGAAATCTTTTGAAGAGCATAAGTGTTTAATTTTTAGAAGATCCCAGTTATCTAGCTTACCTTCTGGAGTTTGTGTGTTGTTGGTTATGGTCTATAACCTCTTAAAACCATGCATTAGGGCCTCTAACGTTGATCCTAGTTTTTCTTCTATTAACTTTATAGTTTTTGGTTTTATATTTAGGTCTTTGATCCGTTTTCAATTAGTTTTTGTATATGGTGTGAGGTATGGGTCCTGTTTCATTTTTTTGCAAATGGACAACAAGTTTTGCCAGCACCATTTGTTAAAAAGACTGTTTGTTCCCTATTTGATGGACTTTGGGCCCTTGTCGAAGATCAGGTGACTGTAGGTGGATGGATTTACATCTGGGTTCTCAATTCTGTTCCACTGGTCAATGTATCTGCCTTTGTACTAATACCAGGCTGTTTTGACTAGCATTGCTGTATAGTAGGTTCTGAGGTCAGGTAGTGCAAGTCCTCTTTATTCTTCTTCTTCAATAGTGCTTTACTTATCTGGGGCTGCTTCTCTTTCCATGTAAAGTTAATGATTAGTTTTTCAGTCTTTTTAAAGAATGTTGTTGGTATTTGGATCGGGATTGCATTGTATTTGTAAATTGCTTTGGGTAGAATTGTCATTTTCACTATGTTGAGTCTACCTAACCATGAGCACAGTATGTTTCTCCATTTATGTAGATCCCTTTGGGTTTCTTGCAGTAGTGTTTTGTAGTTTTCTTTATATAGGTCTTTTACATCCCTGGTTAGATTTATTCCCAAGTAGTTTATTTTTTTAGTGGCTATTATAAATGGTATTATTTTCCTGATTTCCTTTTAATTGTTCTCTTTATTGGTGTATAGGAATCCAACTGATTTTTGTATGTTTATCTTGTATCCTGGTACTCTGCTGAATCTTTGTATTAGTTCCAGTAGTTTTCTCATGGAGTCTTTAGGGTTTTCTATGTATAGTATCATATCATCTGCAAACAGGGACAGTTTAACTTCTTTGTTACTAATTTGGATGCCCTTTATTTCTTTTTCTTACCTTATTGCTCTAGCTAGGAGTGGTGATAAAGGGCATCCTTGTCTTGTTTTGTTCTCAAGGGGAATGTTTTCAGCTTTTCTCCATTTAGAATGATACTGGCTGTTGGTTTTTCATAGATGCCCTTTATTATGTTGAGAAATATCCCTTCTATACCTATTTTATTGAGAATCAGGAATGGGTGGTGGAGTTCGTCAAATGCCTTTTCTGCATCAATTGAGATGACCATGTGATTCTTTTCTTTTATTTATGTGGTGGATTACATTGATTGATTTTCTAATGTT
>NW_004444269.1:394985-425010 GCF_000243295.1 Trichechus manatus latirostris
CTGAGACTTTATGTTTTTATTCTTTATTTTAATGAGTAGGTGTGTTCACTTTCTTTGTGGTTACCTTGAAGTTTATCCTTATCTCCCTAGGTTTGAACCAGTCTATTATTACTTGGTATTGCCTTGCTTTCCTCTCCATTAGAAGGTTTTATACCTATACTGTTTTTTCCCTCCTTTATTGTTCTGATGCTGTTGTCATTTACAGATTAAGCTCTCTGGTTTCCTGTTGTAATTCTTTTGGTTTTCTATAGTCCTCAAGAGTTTATTTCCTAGATTGGTATCTGGCTGGTATGATCCTGCATCCTAGATTCAGCCTGTGAGCTGAAGTTGTTTGTTCTCAGATCAAAGAACTCCCTTTAATAATTCCTGTAAGTTTCATTTGTTTTTTACATATTCCCTCAATTTCTGTTTATCTGGAAATGTCCTAATTTCACCATCATATTTGAACGAGAGTTTTACAGGATATGTTATTCTTGGCTGGAAATCTTTTTCTATTAAGGTTTTATATATATCATCCCATTGCCTTCTTGCCTGCACGGTTTCTGCCGAATAATCTGAGCTTAATCTTATTGTTTCTCCTCTGTATGTGACTTTTTGTTTTTCTCGAGCTGTTCTCAGGATTCTTCGTTTGCTTTTGGTCTTAGCAAGTGTGATTATGATATACCTTGGTGACTTTCTTTCGGTGTCTAGTCTATACAGGGTTCATTGAGCTTCTTGGATGGCCAATGTCTTAGTCACCTAGTGCTGCTCCAACAGAAATACTACAAGTGGATGGTTTTGACAAAGAGAAGTTTATTTCCTCACAGTCAAGTAGCTTAAAAGTCCAAATTCAGGGCGTCATCTCCAGGGGAAGGCTTTTTCTCTTTGTTGGCCTTCTTCTCTTCGGTGTTCCCCTGGACTAGGAGCTTGTCTGTGCAGAGGCCCCAGTCCAAAGGATGCACTCTGCTCCCGGCACTGCTTTCTTGATGGTAGGAGGCCCCCAACTCTCTGCTTGCTTCGCTTTCCTTTTATCTCTTGAGAGATAAAATGTGGTGCAGGCCACAACCCAGGGAAACTCCCTTTACATTGGATCAGGGATGTGACCTGGGTAATGGTGGTGTTACAATCCCACCCTAATCCTATTTAACATAAAGTTACAATCACAAAATGGTGGCCAACCACACAGTTTTGGGAATCATGGCCCAGCCAAATTAATACACACATTTTTGGGGGGACATAATTCAAACCATGACATTCCACCCTTTGCCCCCCCACCCCAAATCACATCCTTGCAACTTGGAAAACATATTCACCCCATCATATCATAGCAAAAGTCTTAACTCCAAGTCCAGAAACCAAAAGTTCCTCTTTGTCTGTGAAATCTGGAATACAAGTTATTTGCTTCCAAAGGTACAATGGCAGAACAGGCACAAGCTAGACATTTCCATTACTAATGGGAGAAACTAAAGGAAAAGAAGTGATAACAGGCACCAAGCAAGTCAGCCGAATACATTACATTAGCCCTCAAGGCTTTGAAAATAATCCTCTGTTCTCTGAGACAATTTACACAATAGCCCTGCCCTCCAGACTCTAGGTATTAGCCACAGTCTCTGGATTTTGAGTGGAAGCCCCTCAGCCCTGGGCTTCAGCTCCGCCTTCCAGGCCCAGTGGGACAGCAGCTCTGCTCCCTCGGCTTTAGGCACACCATTCGCCTACTCCATCGGAGTGACTACTCCACCCTTAGAAACACCAGAGGCTATGTCTCCACCCTTTGAAATCCCTGAGGTCATGGCCATACCTTTTGAGACAGAGGCAGCTCAGTCTCTTGTGTCCCTTTTGTCTTCAGCTTCTGCTTCTGTTTCCTGTGGCCTCTTGGCCCTCGGGCCTCATGCCCACATCTGCCCTGCTGGGGCAAGTGTTCCAAAGTTCAGTAGCTCCACCGGTAAGTGCCCAGAGGCACCCCACTCAGCCAGGAAAACTCCTGCGCACAGGCACTCAGCTCTCTTGCTCTGTGGATTGGCAAGCTTAGCTCCACCGATAAGTGCTCAGAGGCACCCCACTCTGCTGAAGCCTCCTGCTCACAGGCATTCAACTCTCTCACTCCATGGGTTGGCTCCAGCACCATCTTGCACCAGTTTCCTGGCTCTGCTTCTGTTGGTTCTCTACAGCTGCCGCTTCTCTGCTGCTGCAGTTTCTCTGCTCCTGCTGGTCCTCTGTCACTGCCACACATCTATCCATTCACAGTTTTAAAACAGCTTCCACATTTTAGGTATCTGTTAGAGCAGCACCCCACTCTCTCAGTACCAAATGTCTTAGGCTGGGTTCTCTAGAGAAGCAAAACCAGTAAGAGTATAAATATATATAGAGAGAGATTTATATCAAGGAAATAGCTCACGCAATTGTAGAGGCTAAAACGTCCCAAGTCCACAGAGCAGGGTAGAAGTCTCTTCCAGTTCGCGTAGTTGCAGAAGCTGGTGAACCCAAGGTTGGCAGATCAGAGAGGGGCTCCCACTCACAGGCTGTGAAGGTCAATGAATTCCAAGATCAGCAGACAAAACAATCAGGTTTCTCCTGATTCACATAGCTGCAGGGGCTGGTGAATCCAAGGTTGGCAAGTCAGGGAACCAGACTCTTGCTTGCAGGCTGAGAAGTTCGACAAATTCCGAGATCAACAGGTAAGCTGCTAGCTCAAATCCCATGAACTGGAGGTGAGACAACAAGAGGCAGCTGCTGAGTCTGGAGCAAGCCAAAAACTTTGGCAAGGCGAGCAGGCAGACGGTAACCGGAAGAAGTCAGAGAGATGAAACTGAGAGGGCGGTGAGCTGCCACAGGCCCCGCCTCCACAGATTCCATCATGGGGGTGATCACAACATTATACAACTACTAAAACACTGAGAATAATGGTCTGCCAAGTTGACATACAATCTTAACCATCACAGCCAACTTTTCATCTTTCATGATATTGGGGAGATTTTATGTCGGCAATTCTTCAATGTCCTCTCTGTGGTTTCTGTTTTCTCTCCTTGTTCTGGAACTCTGATCACCTGCAGATTTTTGCTTTTTATTGTATCTCACATAATTCTCAGGGTCTCTTCATTTTTCTTTGTTCCGTTTTTTGATTTTTCCTCAAATAGGGTTGTATCCAAGTGTTTGTCTTCAATTCCACTGATCCTGTATTCCATCATTTCAAACCTGCTCCTCAGCCCTTCTATGACACTGTCCATTTCTGAAATCTTGTTGTTTATCTTTTGGATTTCTAAATGTTGTATTTGTATGATTTCTATTTTTGAATTTATTTTTAGTATTTTGTTCCTGTATTATTTTCGTGAATTCTTCCATGTTTTGGGTGTATTTTCCATGAATTTGTCTGCCTTTTCCATGAATTTGTCTGCCTTTTCCATGAATTTGTCTATTTTTCCTCATTTTTGTCTGCTTTTTGCTTCAACTCTTGGATAATTCTGAGTATTAGAGATTTGAATTCCCTATCAGGTAGTTCTAGTGCCTTTTCTTCTACTGGAAAGTCATTTGGTGTTTTATTTTGGATGCCTACTGGAACCATCCTGTCCTGTTTTTGTATATGTTTTGATATTGTCTACTGTCTTTGGGACACTCAGTAGTTATTGTCCTCATTTCTTGATTGTATTTTTTTGTTTCATCTTGCTTTTTTGTTTTATTTGGTTATGTGTGAGCAGGCGGGTTGTGCACTCTTTGTTGTTTGCTCATCTGTTGACATGATACTTTTCACTTCCTTCTCCAATGGCAGGGTCAGTCACTTAGGTATGGCACAATGAGGCAGGTCCAGCTGAAGGGGAGTTACTGGGATGGATTTTTTTTGTGGCACATACTAGGGCTGACAGGGCTGGTCGGGAATCAGTGCAAGGCAGGTTCTGGTAGGCGGTGCCTATGCTGCTTGGGGTTGTGATGTTCGGTGCATGGTGCAGGTAGGCAGGAAGGAGAGGGGAGATTGTGATGTGTGGAGCTACGATGGGTATGGGAAAGAAGATAGAGAGGAGAGAGGAACAGGAGGCAAAAACATACACACAAACAAACAACAAAAAAGTATGCTAAGGGAGCTTGCTGTTGGAGTGGAGAGATGAGAGACTGAGAAATGGAAAAAAACAAAACCAGAAAGGGTGAAAGAAAAAAATGAATAAATATTAGAGAAAAAAAGAAAAAAAAAAGCCTGCAAGTATCTCACCAGTGTGGCTGCTAAGACTGGAGAAGTTGCTTCCAGGCCGTGAAGTACAGCCTGGCTAGAAAGGGTAGAGCTGTCACACAGCACCAGGTATTCAGGAGACAGTAAAAGAAGGTAAGTATAGAGAGACAAGAAACTGGAAATAAAGAAAGACAAATAAGGAAAAAGAGAGAGAAGAAAAGAAACAAACAGAACAAAACAAACAAACAAACAAAAAACAAAAGAAAAAAGAAATGCTCCCAGGGAGATCACTGTGCATCTGCTCAGAGTAAGTGAGTAGTTCCCCAAGCCCCACAGCACTGCCTGGACAGAAGGGGCTCCCAAGCTGAGAAAAGAAAAAGAACTCAAACAAACAAACAAACCAAAACAGAACAAACCAGAACAAATAAGCAAAAAAAGCCCTGGGGGGGTCCCACCAGGTGATGGCACTGGCCGGGAAGCAGTCCCTCAGTGGAGCCGCACCTGCAGCCTTTCAGGAAGAAGCAAAGATGGCACACGGAGCTAGGTATTTGAGAGAAGTGGAGGGGGTGGTGAAAGGGAAGGAAGAAATCTAAAGAAGTGGAAAAAAGCAACACCAGCAGCCAACAAATGACACTTAGGGAGCTGGCCAGTGTGGATGGGTGGAAGCCAAGGGGCTCCAGGGTGAAGCTGGTGCTTCCCGTCCAAGAGACTGTGACCGCTAGAAGCAGAGGAGGCTGATTGGCGGTGAAGAAGGGTGGGGGATGGGAAAGAGGGTATCACTGGTTACCAGTTGTTGTCTCCTGCTGGAAACTCCATGAAGCTGCTTTCTAGTACCCGTTCTTCACCGATCTCTGATCGGAGTCCAAGATGGCAGATCCGTGCTGTGATAGCTGATGGGGGACCTCTGCAAGTATCTCTCCTTTATCTTTGTTCTTGGTCGATTTCTTATTCCATTCAGTGCTTGGCTCAGTTATTTATCTCTTCATCTGATGTTTAAGGTTTCAGGATTTACGTGTGTCTCTGATTGCCTTAGTTTTTCGGATCTTTGCTCTGGAGGGACAGAGTGGTGCTTCTGTCTATAGTGCCATGTTGCCTGGAAGCCTAATATTCTTTTTCTTGATATTTTTAACTGGTTATCTAATAGTATTGGCTCTTAGTTACATTCTTTATTCCAGACTAGATCAATTATCTTAGTTGTTGTAATAATTATTTTTGGACTGATCAAATGTTGTATGAATTGTTTCTCTAACAATTTAAATCAAGACACTATTTCCCTGACAATGCATAGAATTATGTATCTTTAAAAAAAAACATGTTTGTAAAGAACACCAGTTTCACACCTTTAGCTAGTCTTTTAGAAATGTGAAATTGTTCCTCCAAATGTGACCTTGCTCTGCACATGCCCCAACCAGAGGATCACAGAAGCAGAGTGTCTAAGCTATGGCATGGTGAAGAAATTAATAGCCAAATACCAGAAAATGAAAACAAGATCTGAAATGTAATTAAACAATCTAAAGCACTCTTATAATAGTGACCAAGGAATCTCTACACAGATTCATGATCAGGAGAGGGAAGTGTGTAAGAGCATTTTAAAACTGAGGTGCTTGGCATGACTATGGTGGCTGATACAAGTCTGAATCAAATTCACGTTTCCCTAGATCCTTGCTTCTGCTTTCAGAATATGTGCAATCCTCTTCTTTTTTGGGTGAACAATTATGTGGCTATGCTTGCCAAAATTTGTGACAAAAGTGTTCAGGAAAAGTATGACAAAAATGTTCTGTTCTCAGGAGAAAATGTTTATGCAGAACGTTATGGGAAGAACACTTCTGCAAGTTGTCCCCAGAAAGTCTGTGATGGAAATTAGATTAACTGACATTATGAAACGTTTACTTGTGACTCATAAGTAACCCCCAACCCTTATATATAAAAATCACTCTCCCCTTTAAGACTTTAGAGCATTTTGTTATTGAATGTTGTCTAATTCATGAATTGTACTTCTCTTAATAAAACTCTTTGCTTTTAACCTTATCAGGCTCAGAGATGTTTTTCTCTTTGACAGTACTCAATGTTATTTTATCTTCACAAAAGGAAGTTCAAAGTTTTCCTCCTTTTTATATGTTTTGGAACAGTTCATATAGCAATACAATTGTCTATTCTTTAAAGATTTTATGGAATGTTCCTGTTAAATCCTCTGTGCCTATTGTGGTTTTGGAGGAGTAGCCTTTGGACAACTTTATTTATGTTCTAGTAAGTAATCTTGCAAAAGATGTTAATATTCACCAATATCCAGTTCTCCTTTACTTCTGGGGAGGTGGGAATTTTGCATTTCCATGACCCCTTAAAGTTAAAAGTAAAGAAAAAGTTAGCAGAAGTGGCATGTGTCATTCCTGGTGGGAGCTTTTAGGAGTCAAGGATTGACCTTCCATGCCCTCTTCTCATGTGCTGGCGATTGTGGAAACACATGCTGAGATGATAGCCCATTAAGTATATTAAATCTTAAAACATATGGTATATTACAATAATTAAACATCATTTTATAGGCACACGATTAGACAAGGAAACAATAGAACAGAATAAAAAATCCAGAAACCAGGGCAAATGGCCTGTGGGGTTTGCCATTTGAAGTGGCATTTCAAATCAATGGGAAAAAGAATGGATTATTCAACTGATAGTACTGGAATAAATAGATAGCCATTTGGAAGAAATACAATTGAATTCCTATTCTATATTGTATATTTTACCAGCTGATTATACACAGTTAGGCCATGCAAAAGCTTTGAGAGATAAAGCTCCCCATGCTGAAATAAATGTTCCTTTATCTGCTTTTCAGGAGGAAGTTCTGCCTATAATGCATCCAGGTGAGAAGACTTCCTATTCAAAATTGCAGCTGTAGGGGGTCTCCTCATTCACAGTTTTAAACACTTATTATTACTCTGTTTGCACATAGATTTCAAGGCCATAATACTTCCTAATTTCTCTACTTCTGTATATTTATGCTTCGGTGCCCTGTCGTAGGATGGTCCATAGGATCCTGGGTGTGGTCTTGGCTTGAATTAGATATTTTAAAATTAATTTCTTAATTTGTATGTTCAAGATTATTTATTGAGTACCTATAATGTACGAGTTTTTGTTAGATGTTAAGAAGGATGAAATATGGGTACCATGGAGTTTATTTCCTCAAGGAACATACTTCATTAAAGGAAATGTATGATATGTACAATATGAGAAAGAAAAGAAAATAATGAGTAAGATGCAGGTAAAGTCCTATGAGAGTTTATAAGAGGAAAAAAAATATATCTAGGGTAATATCATTGTCTTATATATAACTTTTGAAAAAGCCAAAGAGGAGGAACAGAAATTTTCTGCCAAACCAGAGTAGCTACCCTATTACAAAAATACTTTCTTCAACACCAATAAAATAAATGTAACGAATGTGAACGTAAAAAATAGTTATACTAGAAAAAAAATACTTTGTGATTGAGTAACCTATCTCTGGCCCTGTCTCTGGATGCTCGCCTGCAGTAACAATCTGGTTTCATCTTGGGACACCTTGAGAGACCACACACAGATAGTCTATACAAAGGTCCATAATATCTCCCAAGAAGAGTGATGTCTGCCTGGCTTCTTACACCCTCTCTCCCAAACCTCTCTCATTTCTGTTCTCACTCACTGTCCTTGGGATTATCAAGTAACAGTTCACTTTCTCACAGAGGCCCTTTCAGCCCAGGCTCTCAAGAATCCACCTACTCCAGCCCACTCCCAGCAGTGGAGGAGCTGCAGCTCATGTATGCCAATGATGAGACCACTCACCCCAGCCCACTCACAGTGACAGAGGAGCTGCAGCCAGCATATATGAATGGTGAGTCTCCTCATTGGAAGGGGCCCCGGGACTGAGCCAAGGAGGGAAGAGGGAGCAGGGGAAAAGACCATAAAGTGAATATGGCATGGATGGTTTCCTAGACACCCAACCCTCAGGAGTCCTAGTTAATTCCTCAGGATCATGCTGGGATTGGGAAGTTAGTTATAAAACAGAGAATTGGGTAGACATGTTTAAAGTTTGAGCCATTAGCTATGACATCTGTGACTCTTGTCTTCTTCCACTAGTGGGTGCTGCAGATACGGATGTAGTTTATTCCCAGGTATGGTGCACCCAGCAGACAGAAGGCTCAGGTGAGAAACTGCAAAGTGGTTCTTGTCAGATATCTCTTCCCAGGGAAGTGGGGCCTGTGTTGTGGTGCTGTGTGTGCAATAAAGACTTCATCACATCAATTGCCCTTGATGTAAAATCTGTAGGTCTAAATGAAAACCTGGAGGCAGGTTCTTGAAAAGAAGGTAGGAAAAAAAAAAAAACAAACAGATAGTCCATTGAGTCTTCATTTTTTAAAAAATTTTATTGTGCTTTAGGTGAAAGTTTACAGCACAAATTAGTTTCTCATTCAAAAATTTATACACAAATTGTTTTGTGACATTGGTTGCAATCCCTGCATTGTGTCATCACTCTTCCCCTTTCCCTTTCCACCCCCAGGTTCTCCTTGTCTATTCATCCAGTTTTCCTTTCCTTTCCTGCCTCTCGTCTTGCTTTTGGGCAGATGTTGAGTCTTCATTTTGATGGGACTATACAATCAGGGAGAATCTGAGATACAAGACAAAAAGAGGGAAATCAAGCGAGAGAGAGAATATCTAACGTTGAGGGAGGAGTGTTGAGCCAGGAGGAATTATCTGAGTTGAAGAGGAACCTGACTTCTTGGAGTGTGATGGGAGGAGTCGCTGAATGCATCTAGATGCATCCAGAGGATTTTCACTTTGACCTGTAACTTTGCAAGAACTGAGACAACAGTTCTGTAGCAGGGAAGAGCCGTGTCCTTGAAGTTGCTGTCCAGTGACCTTGCAGCTGCAACACTAATACCTGCCTTTTGGTCTGTGCTCTTCTGTCTCCAATAGAGTCAGTAGCTGCTGGCAACTCAGACAATTTCCTAGTCAGTAGTCAGCCACTTACTCTCCTCTCAGTCTCTGAAGTTGGGTCCTCTGCTAGCTCTGCTCAGAATTATGCTGCTACAGCTTTATATAGAGAGTTGATTATCCTGTTGCTCTCCTGCTCTGTGACTTGTCCAGCAGAATTGAAAAGGCACAATCATCCCCACTGTGCCAGCGGATGCACATCTTCCAAGCCCTCTAGGTAGTGATCTGTAGTTAGGGAGAGGGTAGGAGATCTAGTCCTAACATGCCCATCTAAGGGAGCCCTGGTGGCCCAGTGGTTAAAGTGCTCAACTTCCAACTGAAAGGTCAGTGGTTTGAACCCACCAGCTGCTCTGCTGGAGAAAGATGAGGCAGTCTGCTTCAGTAAAGATTTACAGTCTTGAAAACCCTGAGGGCCAGTTCTACTCCTTCCTATAGGGTTGCTATGAGTAGGAACTGCCTTGAGGCAGTGGGTCAATCCCCATCTAGAAAGAAGGGAGAAAGAAGCAGACATCACTGAGCAGCCCCTACTGCCAGACTCATTCTGCAAGAACCCTATGTGTGACTCAGGGTTTGTCCACCCTTGCCTGTGCCTCCAGTTCCCTTCTATATAGTGAGGTGAACCACCCATGGATGTTAGTCTAAGAAACATGAAGGAATGATGGGAAAATGATCCCTGGAAGAATACTGTGTTGGTTAGAGAGCCAATACAAAAGAATATTGTGTTGGTTAGAAAAGGCAAAAGGAAAAAAAATTATCAGAAAAATAATTCATGGAAACTGCACCAGAGAGAGGAAGGGCTTTATTAGTAAGTGTTGGTGGAGGGCTTAGAGGATAGATGGAGTCTTAGAGGAACTTCATGGTGAACAACCTTAAGGGATGGATTTCACAGAAGAACAACAGGAGAAGATGGAAATCTATACATTAAACATAATAGTTCTGTGCCCTGGAGCATAAAGTCTGGGAGTAGAGTCTAAGTAGGTGCTGATAGCTCAATATTTTTTTCTTTTTTTCTCTCCACAGCAAATATCAGAAAAACATTTCTGGAGATCAAGGTGAGCTAGACTTTTTGGAAGCTCTTCATCTCTCTTCCCTTCACCATGTTCTTTTCTTGCTCACTTAGGGCCTTACTCCTGTGTGTCTCCCCCAGGACTCCTCAGCCATCTACTCTGAAGTGAAGAAGGCATAATACTTGGAGGAATCAGAGGGGAAAACCAGTGATAAGGACAGAGCAGCAATAAGGATTGCCATAAAACTTTAGGAAAATGTTCAGGATGTTCATAACCATTATAGCCAGATGTGCTTCAGGGACTGTAGGCAAGCCACGTTGTGTCACCATTTCTGTTCTCATCATGTTTGTTCCCCAATATCTTCTTTTATTCATCAAATGTTTATTTGAACTGCTACTGTATCCCAGGCACTGTGTAAGGAAATGATTTCTGCCGTCTTCTCTTAAGCTATCAATGTGCAAAGAGCTGAGGAAAGAGGAATGAACCAGAGAGACAAGTTCTCATCTTTGCCTACTTTGAGGTGATGACAACAGAATCCATTTCTGGGCTACTCTTTCCCTCCCACATGAGGATTCAGTCATCTTTTGTCTCCC
Source organism: Trichechus manatus latirostris (assembly GCF_000243295.1). NCBI lineage: Eukaryota > Metazoa > Chordata > Mammalia > Sirenia > Trichechidae > Trichechus > Trichechus manatus. The sequence continues at coordinate 405,680 of NW_004444269.1, forward strand.
CAGGGACCTCAAAGTTTTAATTATTATCTTCTGAAATGAATTGAACCCCCTCTTACTTTGTAAGAACTTTAGAGTTGAGTTTGAGGGAGGAAACAGCAGACTGAGTTAGCTTGCTATATTCTCCAGGCACTAGAATGTTCAACTTTACATTGACTTAAACAAGTTAACAAGGGATATTATGTTTTTTTTGAAATGCAAAATGTCCTGTCATAGATTGGCAGTTTAGTAGAGAGATTAAGAACACAGCTTCTAGAGACAACTGCCTGGAGGGGTGTCCCATCTCCACTATTAGCCGTGTGTCTATTCCTCCACCAGTCACACACTGTCTTAATTACTGTAGCTACACAGTAATCCTTGCCATCTAGAAGAATAAAACCTCCTACTTTATTTTTTTTTTTCAGAACTGGTCTAACTATCAAATAATAATAATATAATAACATGTTTTGATTTCTAAAAATGAAATTAGCATGAAAATGGACAATAAACCAGTAATCAGTTGCTGTTGAGTTGATTCTGATTCATGATAACCCGATGTGTGTCACAGTACAACTGTACTCCATATAGTTTTCAAGGCTGTGACCTTTCAGAAGTAGATTCCCAAGCCTTTCTTCTGAGGCACCTCTGAAAGGACTTGAACTTCTGAGCTTTTGGTTAGCAGCTGAGTGGGTTAGCCATTTGCACTACCCAGTGACCCCAGAGGCCAAGAATAGATAGGCCAAAATATACACCACACCAATTGCCCTCAAGTTGACTCCAACTCATGGTGACCACCCTTGTGTCACAGTAGAACTATGCTCCATAGGGTTTTCAATGGCTGATTTTTTGGAAGCAGATCACCAGGCATTTCTTCCCAAGCACCTCTGGGTGGACAGGAACCTCTAAACTTTTCATTAGCAGTCAAGTGCGTAATCATTTGCACCACCCAGGAACTCCAGACCAAAATAGTAGAACAGAGTTACAGTCGAGAATAGCCAGTTGAGAAGAAAAAAAGCAGTAACATTTATGTATATTTAACGAACAATAAAGTATCACAAATCAAGGTGATGATTTTTTTAACCTCATGCTAAATTTCATTTCTGCTCATATCACCATTAAAATGACCAAAGAAACGCAAAAACTGGGGAAGAAATCTGGATCAGCACATATGCACCCAAAACAGGAATTCTAATGAGATATTATGTAGATGGAACCAAATAAATAGAAATACCTTTGAGTATGCCTTGGAAAGACCTGTTAGTAATTAAGTGAACACATTGCTTCTCAGCCTTTTGGCTAAGACCAAGTATAGTTAAGTGGACAACATCCTTAGCATGACCTTCTAGCTTCTAAGCTCTGAGAATAAAAAAAAAAAAAAAAACGAACCCGTTGTCACTGAGTTGATTCTGACTCATAGCGATAGCGACTCTATAGGACAGAGTAGAACTTCCCCATAGGGTTTCCAGGGAGCAGCTGGTGGATTCAAACTGCTGACTTTTTGGTTAGCAGTCAAGTTCTTAACCACTGCACCACCAGGGCTCCAGCTCTAAGCATGAGGGACTGAAAATTAGGGTGCCCCGTTGGGTTAACCACAAGGTGGGGGTAATTTCAACTATACAATTAACCCTGCAAGACACAACAGGTGTCAGAACATGGAGGCCATGGTGAGTGTGCCTACCCATTGCCATCACTAGGCAGCCTCGATGGCCAGATAAAACAGATCACTGTCCACCTGAACTTCAAGAAGACTGGAGTGTAGAAGCAAAGCACTATGCAAGCTTCTATAAATACATGTGTAAGTGACCTCTTGAGAGGAATTAGCTCCAAGTATTTTTGAACTTATGATATGGAGAGACCAAAAAGAAATTCCACTGAACTTGTGCAGACCTGCTTTAGCTGAACTAGTGATGTCCACTTGTTGTGATATAACCCCAACTTTGAGATAGGCAGAAATGCCAATCAATTGTGTAACTTGGTAGGAACATGGGCCAAGATCAGCACCTCTGAGTGAAGATGGAGTTTCTACTGAAGGATACAGACATACTCATGATCTATCACACTAAAAAGAGGTCAATCCTGGAACAGGAGTGGAGGGTTCACGATGTTGAAGAAGGAAACTTTCTTCCTAGTCCGAGGTTTGGCCTTTAAGGGGTGGAAACACCAGAAATCTCACATGTTGCTGGTGGGAGTATAAACTGGAAAACTTTTGGCAGGATCTTATTTAAATGAAAATATGTATACCATATGTTATGGATTAAATTGTGTCCCTTAAAAACATCTGTTAACTTGGCTAGACGATGATTCCCAATATTTTGTGATTGTCCACCATTTTGTCATCTGATGTTATTTTCTTATGTGTAGTGAATTCTACCTCTGTGATGCTAATGAGGCAGGGTTAGAGACAGTTATGTTAATGAGGCAGGACTCTATCTAGGTTGTGTCTTATGTCAGTCTCTTTTGAGATATAAAAGACAAGCAAGCAGAGAGACTGGGAATCCTCATGAAACAAGAACCAGGAGAACAGCGTGTCCTTTGGACTTAGGGTCCCTGCACTGAGAAGCTCCTCCACCTGGGAAGACTAATGACAAGGACCCTTCCCGAGAGCCGACAGAGAGTGAAAGACTTGCTGTGGAACTGGCACCTTGAATTTGGACTTCTAGCCTACTAGACTGTGAGAGAATAAATTTCTCTTTGTCAAAGCCATCCACTTGTGGTGTTTGTGTTATAGCAGCACTAGATGACTAAGACACAATATCAAACCCATTGCCATTGAGTCAATTCCGAGTCACAGTGACCCTATAGTACAGAGTACATCTGTCCCATAGGGTTTTCAGGGCTGTAATCTTTATGGAAGCAGACTGCCATATCTTTCTCCCAAGGAGCAGCTGGCTAGTTTGAACCACTGACCTCTCAGTTAGCAGTCAAGCGCTTAACGACTGTGCCACTAGGGCTCCTTATGTATACCATATGGTCCACCATTTCACTCCTAGGTATGTAACCAGTTGCCATCAAGTCGACTCCAACTCATGGTGACCCAGTGTATGTCAGAGTAGAACTGTGCTCCATAGGGTTTTTAATGGCTGATTTTTCAGAAGTAGATTGCCAGGCATTGCTTCTGAGGCACCTCTGGGTGGACTCAAATCTCCACCCTTTCTGTTACCAGCCAATCACGTAACTAAATTCACAAGAAGAAATGTACAACAAAGTTCTTAGCAGCACTGTTTGTAATAGCCCCAAACTGGAAATTCCCCAAATGCCAATCAACAGTAGAACAGATAAATAAATTGTGAGACAATCATACAATGAAATACTATATAGCATTGAGAATGAAGGAACCATAGCCACAAACAACAACATACAATTAATATTGTATAAAAGGTACACTACACAATGAGTTCATACTATATAATTCCAATTTTATAAAATCCAAAAACAAGCAAAACTAACCTATTGCATTAGAAAAGACAGTGGTTACCCTTGGGGGGTTAGTTCTGGAAATGGGGATGGGAAGGGGCTTTTGGGTACCACTACTTCTGGCTCTTTATGTGGGTGATCATGAATATATTTGCTTTGTGGAAAATTCATTGAGCTGTACATTATGGTTTGTGCAGATATTATTTGTGTATATGTGTTAGATACAATTGAAAGTTCATAAAGACATCAGAAGTCACTAGACTTTATCATTTTTATTTTTTGCCATGGTAAACTATGTATATAACACGAAATTTGCCATTTTAACATTTTTAAGTGTATAATCTAGTGACATTAATTTCATTCACCATGCTGTGCAAAATTTTTTTACATATGTTTCTAAGACTTTTTTTTTTTGAGTCCTTCAATTTGCTTTTTTCTTTCCTGTTATAGTTTTTCTAATCCTGTTACTCTTTTTTTAAAAAGAAAATTTATTTATTTTGTTGTTGTTGCTGAAAAGACAAACAGCAGAACAAACAATAATTCAGCAATTTCTACATGTGTTTTCAAGATTTTTTTATCACCACAAACATAAACTCTGTACCCATTAAGCAATAACTCCCTATTCACGGTGTCAAAAACGAACAACTCAGAACACCGTTAACAGATTGCTCTGCAGGTGTAATAGACAACTTTAAAGTGGAACAGCACATCATTACCAAGCAGATCAGGGCTCGGATTAAGATTTTCAGGGTACTTATATATTTTTCACAAAAAAGAGGAAGACCCTCAACGAGATGGATTGACAGTGGCTGCAACAACGGGCTCAAGCGTAGCGACTATTGTGAGGATGGTGCAGGACCGGGCAGTGTTTCCTTCCATTCTACACAGAGTCGCTATGAGTTGGAACCGATTCGACGGCACCTAACAACAACAACATACAGGATTTCATCAGGAACTTTGAACAAAAAAGTTTGATTGGTTGACAATTATATCAGAACACATAAATCTTATAAGAGAGCAATATGTGCTCAAACATTGTAAAGAATAGAAGAGAAATCTTCCTAAGACAATCGCAAGATCAGTGAGCCATGATTGTAAGGCCTCGGGAGTCTTAGAAACAGAAGTGTTCATTAATCTTCTATTGTTTTCTGAAAGAACAAGTTTCGAGTGTTTCAGTGAGCTGATTATCTTAATACAACTGTGTGAAACAAGGCAAGCAGCTTCTAAAGGTTAGTTACAGTTTAAGGCATAATGATAAGCTTTAAAAATTATATACACTTCTATATGATTAGACAGCAAATAGACTTCTAATACTAAGGTGGCTTTTAGTGTCATGGGCAAGAGAACTGTCTCTGCTTTCATAAAACAAAACTTATAATTTTATTTCACAGCCCCTTGCCCCAGCCCATGGTAACCACTAATTTACTTTCTGTCTATCCTGGATATTTCATATAAATGGGATGATACCATGTTTGTCCTTTTATGTCTGGCTCATTTCACTCCGCACAATGTTTTCAAGGTTCATCCATATCATAGCATGTATCAGAACTTCATTTCTCTTTACGGTTGAATAATATTCCATTGTATGGATACACCACGTTTTGCTTATCCATCACCTGTTGATGGACACTTGGGTTGTTTTTACCTTTTGGCTATTGTAAATAATGCTACAATAAACGCTGGTATACAGGTATCTGTTTGAGCCTCTGCTTTCAATGCTTTTGGGTATATACCTAAGAATGGAATTGCTGGGTCATATGGTAGTTCTGGAGTCCCTGTGCATACAAATAGTCAACTTGCTTGCTGCTAACCAAGAGACTGGTGGTTTGAGTCCACCCAAACATGCCTTGGTAGAAAGGCCTGAAGAGCTACTTTTCATAAATCAGCATTGAAGGCCCTACAGAGCACAGTTCTACTCTGACACACATGGGATTGCCAAGGACCCAAATCAGCTCAACAGCAACTGGCTTGATATTATGGTAGTTCTACTTTTAACTTTTTGAAGAACCACCATTCTCTTGTCCACAATGGCTGCACCACTTTACAATCCCACCAGCAATGAATGAAGGTTCCAATTGGTTATTTTCTGTTTTTTCTGATAATAGCCATCGTAGAGGGGAGATGAACTGGTATGTCACTGTGGTTCTCTTTTACAGTTCCCTAATGGCTAATGACGATGATCATCTTTTCATCTGCTTATTGGCCATTTGTATATTTTCTTTGGTAAAATGTCTATTTTTAGTCCTTTGCTCATTTTTTAATTAGATTATCTCTTTTATGTTGAGTTGTAGGAGTTTTTAAAATATGTTTTAGATATTAAACACTTGTCAGATATGTAATACCCAAATATTTTATCCCATTCTGAAGGCTATCTCTTCATTTCATTGCTAAAGTCTTTTGATGCCCCCAAATTTTAAATTTTGATGAAGTATTTAGTGTGTCTGTGTGTGTTTTGGAGTCTTGGTGGCACAGTGGCTAAGAGCTCGGCTGCTAACCAAAAGGTCAGCAGTTTGAATCCACCAGCCGCTCATTGGAAACCCTATAGGGCAGTTCTACTCAGTCTTATAGGGTCACTAAGAGTTAGAATCGACTCGACAGCAAAGGTTTTGTTTCGGTTTGAGTGTGTGTTTTAAACCAAGACTTCATATTTATAGAGGCATTTAACTGAGGTAAATTGTCAATAATGATGTTTGTTCTTATTCCTGTCATACTATTTTGTTATTTCTATTTACTATGCTTTCTTCTTTTTTAAAATTTCTGAATTTTACCTGATTGATTTAATGTTTTGTTCTGTTTTGGTTTTGCCTAGAAATTGAAAATTCTATGTCCTCTTTTCTATTTTACTCAAGGGTGTCGATAATTTTTTAAAAAATACACACAGTTCTATCAGTATCAAGAATTAATCAACATCTGTAATCTTCCTTCAGAAAGGCTTGCTGTTGTACCTTTTACTCCTCTCACCTCTGTATCTCACAAGGGGTATAAAGTTTAGTTTCATAGTATTTTTTAAATTTCTCTTAAACATTATCTCTCTTCTATTTTAAAAATATTTTCCTTACCAATTACATTAAACTTCTTGCCTGCATTATCAATAATGATTTGAACTTTTTACAAGTTATATTGATTTCTGTGTCCTATGTCTTCCTCTTTTTTGAATTTTATTTTCTGAGGTTGCTAAAGCATATCTGTGAGGTTTTTCTTTTTTATTTGCAAGAATAATATTTGGATGACATGCTCCTCGCATCTTTTTGTTTCCAGACATATTTTAATCTTGTACTATCAAACAAACAAACAAACAAAAAATTATGATTTACTAAACTATAACTACTAGAATGGGGTAGGCCCTTTAATTCTGAAGATATAAATATTTCTTTAGTCCAGAGGAATTTCTTCTGTTATTTTTTATTACTTTTCCCCTATATTCCTTCTCTACTCTTTTTTTTTTTTTTTTAAGCTCTGGAATTCATTTCTGCTTCCCCTTCCCCTTTCTTTTTCTCTTCCTCCTCCTTCTTCTTTTAGACAGTGTATCTCCTCAATTAAAAGTTCTTAAATTTTCTTTAAAATTTTGTATCCCTTTGTCTTCTTTCTTTATATCCCAGGAAGATTTCTTTATTTAATCTTCTAGGTCATTGATTTGATTCTGTTTTGGTTTAATTTGCTGTTGGGGTAATGAAGTAATACCTATATACATCTGAGAGAAACAGACTTTTAATCTAGAATGCTATATCCAGTCAAACTATCGCTCCGGCATGGGTGGGTACGTTGCAGAGGGTGGATTCTTTCACCTTGTGGAGAAGTGTTCTCTGTGAGACACAGGACATCTGGCCCTAGAGATATTTGGACAACAACAGTCTTGATAGTGAAAGAAAATGCCTAGGAGACAGGGTAGGGAGAAAAGAGGCTGGAGACAAGAAAGATCTCAGGTAAGCAGGAGCTGGCAAGGCCCAGAGCATGGACTGCATACTTGTCAATAAAAAAAGGTAACTATTAAAGTCACTCATACTTTCATCATTCAGAGACAATTGTTACAATATCTCAGTATCCACTGGCCAAACTATTTTTTATGTATGCTCTCACATATACATAAATACGATTTAAAATGGAATGATACCCATAACCTACTTTCTTTCTTCTAATATAAAGCAATTTGGCCTTTTGATCCTGGTTCCAAAGCCCTGCCTAGTAGTTGGCCTTTACACGGATTGGCTAGGGGACCCCCCTCTCCCCGTAGTTGACCTTTACACAGATTGGCTGGGGCCTGACCCGTGACTGATAAAATTCCCAGAACATGAAAGCACAGATGGGGATTACTGATTGACATGAGCCAGAAGAGGAGTGCAGTACACAGAGGCCCTACGCTATGACCCTCCCAGACCAGGTAAACTTGTGATGGTGACAGAGGAAGCAGCTGCAACAGTACCAGAAGAAGCAGAGACAGTGGACAAATCCAGACAGTGGCAGCAGCATGTAAAGACTGAACCCCAACCAAGAGCTGAGAGGATAGACCAATAGCAGAACCTGAAACTGGAATCATTGAACTTCCTGTGTGAGAGTTTCCTGATAGGTAAGATGAACCTTGGTTTTAAGGAAGGATTATAGTGTCTGTCTCCTCTGAGAGGTAGGCGATCTCCTTTTAGACATTAAGGCCCCATGCTGGGACCCTCCCTAACTTTGACCTTTGCATATCTTCATTTCTGTTTGTATCCTTTGCTTATATCCTTTTCTGTTATTAAAGTTGCTGCCAGGGTTATGTTGTTTCCATGAGTTCTCTGTGACTGTTCCCATGAATTATCAAACTCAGCAGAGAAAAATTGTCATGGGGAGAACAGCTGGTGTCAGAAACGGTGGAGAAGTTGGAGAATGGGTGTATATTTGACGTCTGCCTCATAGGAACCAGCTTGGTGCTGGTTCTTAAGGTTAGGGTTGTCCTTTCAGCTGGTGTTCAAAGAAGTTCTCTCCTATTCACCGTTATATTCTCATGTCATTAAATGTTTTTCTAAGATATCATTTATAGTGTCACCTGGTATGTTTAAATATATAGTAACTTGTTTTAAAATTACTTATTTTGGGTCATATGGAGTCCTTGGGTGGTGCAAATGGCTAAGCGACTACTAACCAAAAAGTTGGCAGTTTGAACCCATCCACAGGTGCCTCAGAAGAAAGGCCTTGTGCTCTGCTTCCAAAAGGTCACAGCCTGGAAAACCTTATGGAGCACAGTTCTACTCTGCACACACAGGGCTACCATGAGTTGGAATCGACTGGACAGCAACTGGTTTTATAGTATTGACAATAGTCAATATTCTAAACAATGCTATAATGAGCATCCTTGTACCTAAGTCAAAAATTTGAAAGTATTACTATTTTAGAGAAACAAAAGCCTGTTATGCTATACAGAGCCAGACAATAACTTGGCAACATTTTCCTTGAGACAACTTGGGAGAATGTGTGAAGGGCCTACCAGCTTATGATACAGTACTATCAAGATAAAGAATTGAAACAACCTTACAGAAAAGAGCAACATTCATTTTCTCATATTTTGTGTGAGGAAATAAAGTTGAAACGTTGGAGGAATCTTTTATCTCCTTGCTTTCTATTCATACAAAACATTCTGAAGAGTACTTTCTGGTCCCAACTTCCTGTGACTTTTGGACAAGCCCCTGCAGGTCAATTGCTGAGACAGTCTCCTCTCAAAAAGTTGAGTTAGGAGTTCCCTGTGCTACTGTGGTCATTACTGCTGGCCTTTAGTGAGTTGGACAACTTGGAGCAAGATCTGGGGCACCAAGAGGATGGACACTGTTATCTAGAGATCCTTGGGGCCTTCTCAGAGTCCAAGTCTCAGGCCAGGACCTAGCAGGAGGCTGGGTCTCCCCTTTCATTTTGGTTCCCAGAGACATCTTGGAATGGAGGAAATGAGCAGGCCTAAATTCCAAGAAAATCTAGAAAGGTGATAATTTCAATTTCTATTTCTAGTAAAAAAGAAAAAGCTTATTCTTTGTTATGAAATTATGTTTTGATCTCATAGAACATTTTATAAATGATGTAATTGGGATTATTTTTCCAACACTAAACCCTAGCAGTCCACTCCTTATTTCCATACTTGAAAAAAAAAATTTAGATAACAGATTAAAATTTATTGCTAGTCAATGAAGAGGAGTCACAGGAGACAAAACTCCTCCTCCATCTCGGAGGAGCCATTATCAGTGAGAGGGGTGACCTCACTGAGCCAAACCCTTTCCCAACCCACAAGGAGAAGGGGAAGGGGAAGACAAGGGGACAAGGGGAAGATAAGAACCGCTAAGAAACAATATTCTTTTCTCTGTACTTAGTAGGCACTCTGTGTATAATTTTAGAATGAATGGGTAGACTCTTAAGCCAAAACTTGACCTGAATTTGGGAAAGGGGGACTTGAACATGACACAAAAAATGGGAGAAATTCTCTTCTTGGTGTTTACTCCTTGGCTCTATGTCTCAAGCTATATCAGGGTCCTGAAGAAGGGGAAGTAGTGAAAGGAATGGACACTAGAGATACTGAACATCTTGAAAAAGGAAACAGTTTTTGATAATAGGCCATGAACGTGTTTGACACTTTCTTTGTGTGTGTAAAATGAAGTATGGGATGAAGTGTTATTGGGATTGTATGGTTTTTGGGAAGATGTCGAATATGGGAGAAGAAATACAAAAAAAAAGAAGGGAAAAAGAGAAGACGAGTGGGCTGATCTTGAGAAAATCCTCAGAATAACAGATTGAAAAAGGTAGGAATATTTCTCTGTGCTCATTTCTCATTCTTCTTTCTTACAGCTCCAGTCAGTGAACAATTTGGTAAGTTTTCCTACTGTTCCATTCTCAGAGATTTTGAGTAATTCTGTCTGTTTTAGTTTGCTAGTGCTACCATAACAACAACAACAACAACAACAAAACACATGTGGGTGACTTTAAAGAACGTAAATTCACTGTCACACCGTTCAGGATGCTAGATGTCCTAATCAAGGCACCAGGTTGAGGGGAGAGTCCCTTCTTGTCGGTAGCCCCAGTGCTCCTAGGATTTTGTCTGCCCCTGTCTTCACATGGAGCCCTGGTGGTGCAATGGTTAAAGCGTTTGTCTGCTAACCAGAAGGTCGGCAGTTCAAATCCACCAGCTGCTCCTTGGAAACCCTATGGGGGAGTTCTACTCTGTCCTACAGGGTCGCTATGAGTCGGAATTGACTTGATGGCAATGAGTTTTGTTTTTTGGTTTGTCTTCACATGGTGGCTTCTGCCTGTGTGTGTCTCTGTGTCTATTCTGTTATTTTTATAAGACAACACTCAGAAGTGATTAGGTTTAGGATCCACTCTACTATAGCATGACACATTAACATAAAAAAAGAAACCCCCTATTTCCCAACAGGGTCATATTTACAGGTACGGGGGGTTAGAGCTTACACATTTCAATCCATACACACAATTCAATCCATAACATTGTTCTTCTGACCAGCTCATGAGGCCTATGAATGCTGTCTCAGACTCATGAGGGTGGGGGATGCTAGATATGCAAATACTCAGTGGTTTCCTCAGGCACAGGCTGTGCTGTCTTCACATGACCTCTGCTCTGAAAATATGCATATTTTGTGGGAGCGCAGATGCTGTCTGAACTTTTTAAAGCTCTTCGGTTCTTTCTGTTTCTATCAGAAGCTCAAAACTCGTGGTCTGTGACCTGTTAATTCCACAATTCTGTTTTGTTTTACTTTGTCTTTTCTTCTTCTTATAATTAATAACCTTATATTTATGGAAAAGATGGCTTCAGGCTCTTCCTCCTTAGCTGTACCTTGGACATACCACATAAATGAGAGGAAGATTGGTGCCTGTCAAAACCTAATGTGAAAACTATAATAAATGCATAAGGAGACAAATACATGGAAGCATAACTTATTTGGAGAGGAAGAGGCAGAGTGGAAGTGAGAGAGTGTTTTCTGGATGAAGTCTTTCTCTGCCCCATATTGCTTTGAACTGCTCATTGCCCACCCCAGCAGGGCAATACTTCCACCAGACAGTGGCTGTGGAGTAATTACCATGGCAGCACTGGAACCCAGCCATATGGGAAGCAGATAATAGGTACAGATGTTGGTTCTTGAGAATTCTTGTCTCTCCACTGCCAACTGTATCCCAAGGACTAGGTGATTATCACTGCAAGAGACAATCCCTCAGAAAAGATTGGTAGCTAGGGTGGAACCACACAGAAATCCTGTGGGGTGGGCAAATAGGAAATGGTTGTGTCGAATTACAGTACTAGAGATTCTCTCCCTAGACACACCAAATTGTGTGTAAGTTAAAGAAGAGCTAACTAGAGATGATACATGTGAAAATTATAATCACCAAAAAGAAATAGCTCACATCTGGACTGATTAACAGAAGGGGAAAAAAAAAAGAGTGACGTGGAAGATCAGGAGAAACTCTCCTGAAAATATCTTGAAGGAATAAAGAGATGGAAAACATAAGAGTTAAGGAATATGGAAGTGGAAATGACAACATCTGCATAATGGAGGTCTTAGAGATAAAAGAAGAGGAGAACACTTGTGGAAAAAATAATAACCAGGAACTTTACAGAGTCTGACAAAGATGAAAGAATGGAAGTGTCATAATTTGCTAAGCTGGATAGATAGGGCAAATCCCATGCATGGAAACATTAAAATAAAAATTAAGAACATTTACCAAGGGAAAATTCTGAAATATTCAAGATTATAAAAGTATTGTCTATGAGACACAGAATTAGATTGAACTCAGACTTCTTAACAATAATGCTAAATGCAAGAATTTGATGGAAAATAATATTTTCAAAGTGTCCAACAAAAAAAGTCAAACCTATAATTTTATATCTATACAAACTTTCATTTACCAGTAAGGGTGAATAAGTATCCTCTGCTATAACAGTCCTCAAAATTTTAATACACATACACATACAGAACTCTGTAAAACTCTCTTAGATAAAGTGCCTTACTGAGAAGAAAAATACGTGCAAAAATATGCCACAGATATGCAAAGTAAGGCTGAGTAAATAAAACAGTAAGGTTTTATTGATTAAATAAGAAAGGACAAAATATATAAAATGAAAAATAAATTTGTAAAATTCTGTTACTAATATAAACTCGAGTATGATAACATGATTAAGGAGTGGAGAGAGAGTTGTTGCAAAGGAACATAAATGAATGCTGTTGTTCATCTTAGTAAACTAGAAATTGCCACCAGAAAATAAAAAATAGGATGTATAACTTTCAGAGCAGCATAAGAAAATTCAGCCCATATAATGAAAAGGGAAATGTTGATGGTGCGGTGGTTAAGAGCTACAGCTGCTAACCAAAGGGTTGGCAGGTCGAATCCACCAGGCACTCCTTGGAAACTCTATGGGGCAGTTCTACTCTGTCCAACAGGGTTGCTGTAAGTCGGAATCTACTCAATGGCAATGGGTTTGGCTCTTTGGTTTTGGTGGCATAGTGGTTAAGGCTTCAGCTTCTAACCAAAAGCTTGGCAGTTAGAATCCACCCGTCGCTCCTTGGAAACCCTGCTCTGTCTTATAAGAAGGTCACTATGAGTTGGAATCGACTCAACTGCAATGGGTTTTTTATGATGAAAAGTGACAGACAAGGAAAAAGAAATAAAAAGAAAATATGGGTAAACATAAAAGGCAAAGCATCAGAAATTAGGTTCAATTAGGACAGTAATTAAAATAATTGTAAATGAGTTAAACTAAACATCAAAAAGCATGAATTCTCAGATTGCATTTTTTTAAAAGACCCAATAATACATTCAGAAATGTACTTCTAACTCAATAAGTAAACACATACAAATAATAGTTAATTCAAAATAAAACAATTATTGTCTCCCATTTTACCATTAAAATATATTTTGTGGTGATAAAATTCTCCTCGTCCTAGGAGAAAATTCAAGTTCGTCCCAAGGTTTTTCTTCTCATTCTTAAGTAATAGAGAAATTGCATATTTAGTTCTCAATTTTTCTTTTAATTGAACTTTAGATGAAGGTTTACAAAACAAACTAGCTGCTCATTAAACACTACTTATATTGTTTTATGGCATTGGTTAACGACCCCATGACATGTAAGTACTCTCCCTTCTTGACCTTGGGTTCCCTATTATCAGCTTTCTTGTCCCCTCCTGCCTTCTAGTGCTTGCCCCTGGGCTGGCATGCCCCTTTAGTCTCGTTTTGTCCTATGGGTCTGTCTAACCTTTGGCTAAAAGATGGTCCTCCGGAGTGACTTCATTACTAGGCTAAAAGGGTGTCTGGGGGCCATCCTCTCGGGGTTTCTCCAATCTCTGTCAGGCCAGTAAGTCTAGTCTTTTTTTTTTTTTTTTTGAGTTAGAATTTTGTTCTACATTTTTCTCCAGCTCTGTCCAGGACCCTCTATTGTCATCCCTGTCAGAGCAGTCAGTGGTGGTAGCTGGGCACTATCTAGTTGTACTGGACTCGGTCTGGTGGAGGCCATAATAGTTGTGATGTATTAGTCTTTTGTACTAATCTTTCACTTCTATCTTTAGTTTTCTTCATTTTCCCTTGCTCCTGAAGGAGTGAGACCAGTGGAGTATCTTAGATGGCTACTCACAGGCTTTTAAGACCCCAGACACTACTCACCAAAGTAGAATGTAGAGCATTTTCTTTATAAACTATGTTATGCCAATTGAGCTAGATGTTCCCTGAGACCATGGACCCCAGAGCCTTCAGCCCAGCAATTCAGTCCCTAAGGGAGTTTGGATTTGTCCATGGAGCTTCCATGAGATTACCCTGAACAAGTTGTGCCACATTCCCCAGTATTGTGTGCTGTCTTACCCTTCACCATAGTTACCTCGTATCTATTGTCTATTTAGTGTTTTTCCACTCCTACCCCTCCCCTCCCTCGTAACCATCAAAGATTGTTTCTTTTTGTGTGCAAACCTTTTCATAAGTTTTTATAGTAGTGGTCTCATTCAATATTTGTCCTTTTGTGATTGACTTATTTCACTCAGCATAATGCCCTCCAGATACATCCATGTTGTGAGATACTTTACAGTTTCATCATTGTTCTTTATCATTGTGTAGTATTCCATTGTGTGTATGTACTATAGTTTATCCATTTGTCTGTTAATGAGCATCTAGGTTGTTTACATCTTTTGACTATTGTGAACAATGCTGCAGTGAACATGGGTGTGCATATGTCTATTCATGTGACTGCTCTTATTTCTCTAGGATATATTCCTAGTAGTGGGATTGCTGGATCATATGGTATTTCTATTTCCAGCTTTCTAAGGAAGTGTCATATCGTTTTCCAAAATGGTTGTACCATTTTGCATTCCCACCAGCAGTGCATAAGAGTTCCAATCTCCCTGAAGCCTCTCTAACATCTATTATTTCCTATGTTTTTGATTCATGCCAGTAATGCAGGGGTGAGATGGTATCTCGTTGTGGTTTTGATTTGCACTTCTCCAATGGCTAGTGATTGCGAGCTTTTCCTCATGTGTCTGTTAGCTGCTTCAATGTCTTTGGTAAAGTGCCTGTTCATTTCCTTCGCCCATTGTTTAATTGGATTATTTGTCTTTTTGTGGTAGAGGTGTTGGATTTTCCTGTAGATTTTAGAGATTAGACTTTTGTCTGATTTGTAACAGCCAAAATTTTTTTCCCAGTTGGTAGGTTCTCTTTTTAATCTTTTGGTGAAGTCTTTTGATGAGCATAACTGTTTAATTTTTAGAAGATCCCAGTTATCTAGCTTATCTTCTGGAGCTTGTACGTTGTTAGATATGGTTTGTTTCCTGTTAATGCCATGTATTAGGGTCTGTAGCATTGATCTATTTTTTTCATCTGTGATCCTTATAAATTTTGGTTTTAGACTTAGGTCTTTGATCCATGTTGAATTAGTTTTTGTATATGGTGTGAGGTATGGCTCCTGTTTCATTTTTTTGCAGATGGACATCCAATTTTGCAAGCACCATTTGTTAAAAAGACTACCTTTTCCCCATATGTTGTACTTTGGGCCCTTGTCAAAGATCAGGTGACTGTAGGTGGATGGATTTACTTCTGGGTTCTTGATTCTGTTCCATTGGTCAATTTATCTGTACCAGTACCAGGCTGTTTTGACTACCATAGCTGTATAGTAGGTTCTGAGGTCAGGTAGTGCAAGTTCTCCTACTTTATTCTTCCACTTCAATAATGCTTTACTTATCTGGGGCCTCTTCCCTTTCCATATAAAGTTAATGATCATTTTTTTCCATCTCTTTAAAGAATGTTGTTGGTATTTGGATTGGGATTGCATTGTATTTGTAGATTGCTTTGAGTAGAATTGTCTTTTTCACTATGTTGAGTCTACCTATCCACGAGCATGGTATATTTCTCCATTTATGTAGATATCTTTTGGTTTCTTGCAGTAGCATTTTGTAGTTTTCTTTGTATAGTTCTTTTACATCCTGGTTAGATTTATTCTTAAGTATTTTATTTTTTTAGGGGCTATTATAAATGGCATTGTTTTCCTGATTTCCTTTTCATTGTTCTCTTTATTTGTGTATAGGAATCCAACTGATTTTTGTATGTTTATCTT
The DNA here is from genome assembly GCF_000243295.1 of Trichechus manatus latirostris. NCBI lineage: Eukaryota > Metazoa > Chordata > Mammalia > Sirenia > Trichechidae > Trichechus > Trichechus manatus. The sequence continues at coordinate 421,620 of NW_004444269.1, forward strand.
GTATCCTGCTACTGTGCTGAATCTTTCTATTAGTTCTAGTAGTTTTCTTGTGGAGTCTTTTGGGTTTTCCATATATAGTATCATATCATCTGCAAATAGGGACAGTTTTACTTCTTCATTAGCAGCTTGTGTGTCTTTTATTTCTTTTCCTTGCCTTATTGCTCTAGCTAGGAATTCCAACACAATGTTAAATAGAAGTGATGGTAAAGGACATCCCTGTCTTGTTCCTGTTCTCAACGGGAATGTTTTGAGCTTCTCTCCATTTAGAATGATTTGGCTTTTGACTTTGCATAGATGCCCTTTATTATGTTAAATAATTTCCCTTCTATACCTGTTTTATTGAGAGTTTTTATCAGGAATGGGTGTTGGACTTTGTCAAATGTCTTTTTTGTGTCGATTAAGATGAGCATGTGATTCTTTTCCATTATTTTATTTATGTGCTAAATTATGTTGATTGTTTTTCTAATGTTGAACTATCGTTGCATACCTGGTATGAATCCTACCTGATCATGGTGTATTGTTTTTTTGATATGATGCTGAATTCTATTGGCTAGAATTCTGTTGAGAATTTTTGCATCTATATTCAAAGTTCTCAATTTTTTTTAATTAGAATATTTCAGTCCCAGATATTAATCAAAATTCAAAACTCGAGTTAGTATCAAATCATCTCCCTTCTCTCAGTATGGGCCTATTGCATGCTGAAGTCTACAGTGAGATGGAGGATGGAATGTGCTTAGTTTCATCTCTTTTTCCCCATTTTGTCTCTCCAAGTGACATCAACAAGTTTGGTCATGGGAAGAGAAGACTAGAAAAGAGCAGGCCTCAGACCATCTAGGCATTCAGGTATTTAAAGCCATTTTCATTCCATTTTTTGGGTGGTGGTGGTGGTGGCGTTTCTTATTGTTTTTTCAGGGGTTTCCTGAAATGCTTAAATGCACACAAATGCATCTCTAGTCTCAGTGGTTACTTGTAACTTCTTCTCCAGCCGTTTTGCAGCTTCTTACTGCTAGGGTGTCTCCACATCTCTAGGCAGCCCTACTGGACAGAATCTAAGATGATTACACGCTGGATTTCTCTCTTTCCCTCTCCTGTGAGACTCCCTTCTGAAAAACTCACCCATCTGATGCCAGCAAACTCTGAGAAAGCTCTTTCCTAAGGCCACCATCAAAGTACTTATCTGCCCTCTCCCTGTATATTTCTCAGGTAAGAGTCAAGTCTGAGCCCAGTGTGCCCGTCTGAATACAGTGAACACAATTCTAAGTTATCTGAGTCATCTAAAAAAAACCTTCCCTCATAAAACACAAGGCAAAGGAGATGTCCACCCAAACCCCACAGTTCTTCCATAGTGGAAGTAGGGAGAGGAATCCAGCACAACAGCTTTTTTCAAAGAAATATACTCACCAATATACTCTTCTCTCTCTAACCCTTTTACATTCCTCAAGTGAATGATAGAGTGCAAGAGTCATGGAATAAATTCTTAGAATTTTCTTTGTTACATATAGTTATCTGGCATCTCATTTTGGAATTTCATAGCAATTGAATCATGATGTCTAGTCAAAACTTTAACATTTAAAACTATTCAGAATAGTTGAAGATAAAGAAAAAACCATATATTTCAAATAAAGGTTAAAACATCAAAAGCATATAACATATAATCATATTCATATACGCACATAACAATATAGCCTCAAAATTTCACCACAGAGAAGTTCTGAATAGTCAGCAACAAGTAAGGAAAAAATATATATTTCTGATACACTGTATGGATTTTATATCCTTCAAAACAACTTTTCACAATTGTATGTCTGTTTAGGATTTCTAATTATTTTAGCATCAATTTGGTAAGTTATATGCTTCTACTGTACATTTCATCTAAGTTTTTCAAGTTTATTAACAAATATTAACATTATCTTATTATTTTTATATGTCCATTCCATCTGTAGTTATGTCTAGTTTACAATTTTAATATTGTTTATTGGTGCTTTCAACTCTATTTTTAACTTGATAGGCCTTATCAGAAGCTAATCTATTTTATTAGTTTTTTTTTTTTTTTAAGAACAAACTTTTGTTTTTATTGATCTTCTGTCTTTTGCACTAGTTATCTACTGCTGCCATAACAAATCAACACAAATTTAGTGGCTTAAAAGAGCACAGTTTTATTATTTCAAATTCTGTACATCAGATATCCAACATGGGTCTCATTGGGCTAAAATCAAGGTGTCAGTAGAGCTTCATTCTTCCTGGAAGCTCTAGGAGACAATCTGTTTCCTTTCCTTTTCCACCTTCTAGAGGTCTCTTCCTCAATTTTCAAAGCCAGTAATGTTGCAGGTTTCTGACCTTTCTTTAGTAGTCATCTCCCTCTCTCCACAGTCAGGAAAAGTTCTCAGATTTTAAAAAGTTTTGTGATTACATTGGGCCTACCCAAATAATCCAGAATAATCTTCCCATTTCCGAGTCTAGATTAGCAACCTTAATTGCATTTCAATTCCTATTTGCCATGTAACATAATGTATTCAGAGATTCTGGGGATTAGGACGTGGACATCTCTGCGGGGACCATTATTCTGCCTACCATAGCTTTTTTTTTTTCCCACTTTTGTCTTTACTGTTCCTTCGTTCTACAGGTAGTCATTGATTTATGACAGGGTACTGTTCCGATGACTCTGTTGTAAATCGGTCCTGTTGTAAGTCAAATATCTCATTTCTTTTTTTTTCTTTAGTTTTCATTATTATTGCCTTTTATTATCAATATCTTTATAAATCCAATCTCTATTTGTCTTAGGGGTTGGAAACATTACATATAAACTTACAGATATATTTTAATAGATAAATACATAAAAAAATACACAAATCATAAAAATTTACTCTGATGATGAAGAAGAGTTGGACAATGTTGGCATTTTTTCAGTTGCGGTAATAATTCCACTTGTGGAAGGTTCTGGATCATCTGGATTGTCCTTGGGAAAGGGGATGACATTTCTAGTCAGAAAATTAGTGAGAGTTGTCTGTATGGTCTTTTTCTTTTTTTCTTCATATATTTCGTGGTACACTGCTTCACAGATCTGCCTATGGACTTTAGGAAAGCAATCAGTGTTTGGGTCCATGTTTTCAAGCATCTGAAGCCCCTGAATTAGTTTAGAAAACTAAACCTATACTGCAGTGTTTTTTTTTAAAATTTTTTTATTGTACTTCAGGTGAAGGCTTACAGAACAACTAGTTTCCCATGAAACAGTAGTACACATATTGTTTTATGACACTGGTTAACAACCCCACAACATGTCAACCCTCTAACTTCTCACCCTTTTTTTTTTTGGTGAAAATACACATAGCCAAAGATACACCATTTCAAAAATTTCTACATGCACAGTTCAGTGACATTGAATACACTCTTC
>NW_004444269.1:430421-431641 GCF_000243295.1 Trichechus manatus latirostris
TGTTCTTTTTTCTGAGTTTTCCTGAAACAGAGTTGTATCCAAGTGTTTGTCTTCAATTCCACTGATCCTGTCTTCCACTGTTTCAAATCTGCTTCTCAGCCCTTCTACGACACTGTCCATTTCTGAAATTTTGTTGTTTATCTTTTGGATTTCTAATTGTTGTCTTTGTATAATTTCTAGTTGTGAACTTATTTTGGCATTTTGTTCCTTCATTATTTTCCTGAATTCTTCCAATTTTTTGTGTGTATTTTCCATGAATTTCTATTTTTTCCTCATGTTTGTCAGCTTTTTGCCTCAGCTCTTGGAGAATTCTGAGTATTAGAGATTTGAATTCCCTGTCAGGTAGTTCTAGCACATTTTATTCCACTGGAAAGTCATCTGGTGTTTTATTTTGGACTCCTACTGGAACCATCCTGTGCCATTACTGTAAATGTTTTGATATTGTCTGCTGTCTTCGGGGCATTCAGTAATTATTTTTCTCATTTATTGATTGTAGATTTGTGTGTTTCATCCCTTTTTTAAAAAAAATTTGAGTACGTCTGAGCAGGCGGACTGTGTGTTCTTTGTTTTTTGCTCGTCTGTGGGCACAATACTTTTCACCTCCTTCTCCAATTGGCAGGGTCAGTCACTCAGATATGGTACAGCAGGACAGGTCTAGCTGAAGAGGAGTTACTGGGACGGGTTGTTTGTGGCACTTACTACAGAGCCACCAGGGCACATCGGTAATCAGTGCAGGGCAGTTTCCAGTAGGCCGTACCTGTGCTGCTTAGTGGTGTGATGTTAAGCACATGGTGCAGGTAGGCAGGATGTAGCAGGGAGATTGTTATGTGTGTAGCTAAGATGGATATGTGTGAGAGGAGAGAGGAAGAAGAGCCAAAAACATACAAACAAACAAAAAAGAATGTTAAGGAGCTTTCCATTGGAGTGGAGAGATGAGAGACTATGAAATGGAGAAAAACAGAAAGGGGAAGAGGAAGAAAATAATGAATAAATAAAAATCAGAAAGGTTAAAGAACTGCGAAGTTCCCAGGGATCCCACCAGTGCAGCTACGAGGTCTGGGGAAGTCACTCTCTGGTGTTGCAGTACAGCCTGGCTAGAAGGTGTAGAGGTATACAACTCCAGGTATTCAGGGAATAGAAAGAGAAGATATAGAGAGAAGAGAAACTGAGTAGTGAAGAAAGACAAAAAGGGAAAAAGAGGGAAAAGAAAACAAAACAAA
>NW_004444269.1:432336-464840 GCF_000243295.1 Trichechus manatus latirostris
GTTTTCCCACTCCATTTGGTGCTTGGCTGAGTTTTTTATCTCTTCATTTGATGTTTTAGGGTTTCAGGATTGTTGTTTTCTCTGTTCGGCTTAGTTTTTCAGATCTTTGCTGTGGAGGGACGGCGTGGTGCTTCTGCTAGAGCGCCATTTTGCTGGAAGTTCTATACTGCAGTGTTTTGAAGAAAAAATCATAAAATTAAACATCTGTGAGTGAGTATCTGAGAATGATAACATCAGTAAATTCCACAATACAATATTGTATGTAATACGCATTACTAATGATAAGATATACAAAAATACAAAAAACAAACAAACAACAGACTTCGTAACTCAAATACGTTGTAAATTGGTAACTACGTGTACTTTGGAGCCCTGGTGGTGCAGTGGTTAAGTGCTTGGCTGCTAATCAAAAGGTTGGTGGTTCGAGTCCACCCAGTGGCACCTCCCAAGAAAGGCTGGGTTCTGTCCTACTAGGCCCATCTGAGAAGAGAAAAACCTGAGGACCCTCTGAGCAGTTTCCCTGTGGGAAATTACTGTGTAAGACTCAGGGTCTGGCTACCCTCTCTCTGTTTTCCCAATTTCCCTGTGTAATGTGAGGTGAACACCAGAGAGTAGTGTAACATCAGGGAAGCTGGTCTTGTCAGACAGTTGTAACAGTTAGAACATCAGGATGGAAATGGATTTTCGTTCGTGAGTACTTAGGGGAGATTTATGGTTTGATGGAGACCTTGAGAGACTTCTGAAATGGAAGTATGAAAGGCTAGCTAATACAAAACAATGTAAAAGGAAGATGAAAATCTACATAGATAGAGTAATTGTTCTGGGCCCTGAGGAATGAAGTCTGGGGAGTTGGCCCATTTTTGTCCAGAACTCAAAAGTTTCCTTTCTCCCACAGCAAACACTCAAGGAACACAAAAGGAGGAAAAGATAAGTTGTACTTTATGAGATGACGTCTTACAATACCAATACCCCATGCTTTTGCACTTCACTTCTTAGATCTTGGCCCCTATATATCGCTCTAGGATTCTCTGGTCATCTATTTGAAAGTGAAGAAAAGAGACCTCCTGTATGACTCAGAGAGGAAGCCAACTGCTCAGGATGAGCCTAATGAAGATGCAGAAACAGAAAATTTTAAGAAATGTTCCATTGTCATAAAATGGCAAGACCCAGAGCTCCTGACTGAGCAGCCACCCCAGAACCCTGGGAGGGCCAACTGGTCACTCACTTTCTGCCGTTCTTATCCATATGCTTTCCCTCCTTAGGTTCCTCATTCAGTTTTTTTTTTTTAACTTACCATGTCCCTGGGTGATGCAAATAGTTAATGTACTTGACTTTTAATCAAAAGGTTGGAGGTTCCAGTCCATCCAGAGGTGCCTCAGAAAAAAGAAAATCTACTTCCAAAAACTCAGCCAAGGAAAACCCTACAGAGCACAGTTTTACTCTGACATACATGGGGTCGCCATGAGTTGTAATCAACTCAATGGCAACTGGTTGGTTGTTAGGTAGGTTGGTTGATTGGTTACCATGTCCCAGGTACAATGCTGGGCACTTGGGTTGGGGGTGGGGGGTTATAACAGTAAGCAATACAAAGTACTTCCACCTTCTTTTGAAGTCAAACAAGCAGAGTTCTTGGAAACCTTCTCCAAGAGAGCCAGAGAGGGAATGTGGATGAGAGTGCTGGGCCTGTGCCTCATTCTATGTGTCTTCTTGGGATTCTGCGTGTTCCCTTGGGACCCTTCTCTCTCCTGCTAAAGGTAGTTTATTATTCTGAATTTTTAATTATTGCCTTGATTTTCTTTATAGCTTTATCACTTCTATTTCCTTAAATAAAATATTGTTTAGTTTTGCTATTGTTTCTCATATAAATGAAATCATACAGTATATACTCATCCGAGACTTGCCTTTCCTATTGAAACTTATTTTTTGAGATTTTTGTATACTGTTTATGAAACTACAGTTCATTTTTTTCACTTCTATCTAGTATTCCATGTATGAATATATCACTGTTTTTGTCCACTTGACTTTTCATAGACAGTAGTGTTGTTTCCAGTCTTTGTTATAATGAATAATGTTTCTATGAATGTTCTAGTATATGTCTCCTGGAAAGAATGATCAAACAAGCATAGAAATAGGAAAAATCTATCTCATCACAGTAAAACAAAGAAGGTACAAAAGAAGGGAAGCTACAGACAAGGAGGAATTTCTACATAACACCTTGCAAATGGGGTCCTATAGACAGAAGTTCTACTAACAGATAAAGGAAGATCAACACTGCCCAGGAAAACCCTGAATACCATCTGTCATTGATTGAATTATGTCCCCCAAAAAATGTGTGTATCAGTTTGTCTGGGTCATGATTCCCAGTATTGTGTGGTTGTCCTCCATTTTTGTGATTGTAATTTTCTGTTAAAGAGGATTAGGGTGGGATTGTATAACACCCTTACTGAGGTCACATTCCTGATCCAAAGTAAAGGGAGTTTCCCTAGGGTGTGGACTGCACCACCTTTTATCTTACAAGAGATAAAAGGAAAGAGAAGCAAGCAGAAAGTTGAGAACCTCATATCACCAAGAAAGGCGTGCTGGGAGCAGAGCACTCCTTTGGACCTGAGGTTCCTGTACAGAGATGCTCCCAGACCAAGGGAAGATTGATGACACAGACCTTTCTTGAGAGCCAACAGAGAAAGGGTTCCCCTGGAGCTGACACCCTGAATTTGGTCTTATAGCCTACTGGACTGTGAGAAAATAAACTTCTCTTTGTTAAAGTCATCTACTTGTGGTATTCCTGTTATAGTAGCACTAGATAACTAAGACACCATCCTTGAAGAATTATATATATATATATAATTTTATATATATATAATACACTAAACTCTGAGCTTGGAAAGTTTAGAGAGTTTCATAGGCCATTGGCAGGATGGCATTTCTCTCAAATGTACAATTAAACCTAAGAGAAGCTGCAGGTATCAAGATATGAAAGGCATGACCATGGTGCCCAATCACACTTAGCAGGCACCATGGGCTGAGTGAAGCAGATCACCATCTCAATAGGTTTCAGATGGGGACAATCAAGCAGATCGAAGAAGAGTATTTAGGCTACTTTCAAGCTTTTAAGGCAAATGTAAATAAAGCTGTTGGTTGGACTAAACCCCAATCTTTGTTATGAAGAGACAAGAAGAACTGGATTAAGTTTGGTGCAGTCCAATTGTGATTGGGCTATTGATGCCTGTGTGTGGTGTTTAACTCAGCCTTTAGGAAATATACTGATTTTGGATGATTCAGCAAGGCTAATAGGATATGACCAAAAATACTGAAAGATATAGATATGCCTACTATAAATCAATCTGGGAAGAGATCAGTCCTGAGACAGAAAATGGGGACTTTTCTTTTCCCTTTCTGGAAGTTTGTCACAGACTCTCAGATTTGAGACACCTGATTTGAGACACCTGAAGCATTTCCTACCGTGAGGAATGAGCTGGCCCTGGAAATGGATCTAGACTGTGTGCCTATAGCCTCTATGTTATGCTAACCTTATTTTTCACTCAAACCATCAATTGGTTCTAAGAACATCTCATTGGACTTTTGAAAATATAGCCATCATTTGGAATTGAGAGATTTAAGAGGCTGTGGCCACAAGAAGCTAAAGTGCTCTTCACAATAGTATGAACAGTTTTCCTTCTATGCAACTCAGCGTATTATGTTGTCTTTGAAGAAATATTTCTTTCTTAACTGTGGATGAGGCAATGTTATGTTCTGCTATACATAAGGTCGCCATGAATTGGAGCTGACTCGATGGCAACTAACAGCAACAACTGTAGATCTAGACTACTCTATGCCTGCTTGTTGCTGGGATATTAGTTTGTGTTGTCAGTCAGTTGCCTATAAAATACTAGGACTCAGCAGGCTGGGGTCCTGGATGGATTGCAAGCCTGATCACTTTTCGTGGGGGAAAAAGATATAAAAAGGCACATAACCTGGAAGTTTAAACAAGGCTGTTGATGTCTCACATGCTATAAATGTAAGACCATATAATCTCAGAAACATGCTAAAGGTGCGTTACTGGATTCACACCTACTTCTAAAACCAACGGCAAGATCACACTCCTGTTAGTGGGTATTCAGTTTCCTATGAAGAAATTAATGTTAGCATTGTAATCATCCTGTGAAAAGGTCAGGCGTGGGGCTGGATGTAAGAACTCAGAGACTGACCTTATCCTGAGAATAAGAAAAGCTACTTCCCTTTAAGTCTTGAATCTTATGTATAATAGAACATAACATGGGACAGGGGTAAGCTGGCCTTTGCAACATGGAAGTATGGCTACAAGAAGCTAAACAGTGGGAAGACAGAGCCAAGATGGTGGACTAGTCAGATGCACAAAGCCATCCCTCTGCAACAAAGATATGAAAACCAAGTAGAACAGATACAGAGATCAATCCTGGAAACCCAAACTTTAAATGACAGGATAAAGTATTAGATCAGAAGCCAGTGGGAAGAAGAAACTGAGCAAAAGCAGCAAATGAGGAGAGACATGAAGCAGAGGTTCCCTGTGAACTGGTATGGCACAACGTAGCCATCTTGAGATAAAGCCTACGATCTTGCGTGAGGAACACAGAGAGGCACCTTCACAGAACTCCCAATAGGAGATAGAGGAATGATACAGACACATCCAGAGCAAAGTAAGTTCCCGTTTGCTGGCCGCAGCTCAGGGAAGTGGCCATACACTCTCACGAAGTAACCAGAGGAGCATTCTCCTCCAGCTCCCACTCTTCTGGCAAGTAGTGGCATGAACGACCCCATACCAGTAACCTTGACTGCTGAGAACCACAGTATAAACCCCCTTATTTTCCCCCTTATCTAGCCCTGCCACCGCCTCCCCACCACCGCATGCATCTCTCTTCCTACCAGTCACACCCTGCTGGACTGTGGCTGAGTGATCCACCCGATGCTCCACCCTTTCCACTGACCCCATTTAACTGCATCACAGTGGAGCAACCAGCCCCTTGCCTCTTCCTACCTGCTGGCCTTGTCCAGCTGTGCCACAGCTGAGTGACCTGGCCCTGTGCCCCACCCTCCCCACCAGCCCATCAAGCTGCACCACAGCTGAATGACCCGGCACCACATCCTTTCTGCCCCACTGAGCTGCAGCTGAGCGACCTGGTCTTTCACCCCTCCTTCCCCATGGGAGATGCTCAACTGAATCACAATTGAGCAACCCAGCCCTTTACCCCTCCCTCTATGTCAGCCCTGACCTTCCATGGCCACCTTGAAACATAGACAGCACTGATCCCAGACAGGAATATGAGAAAGCAACTTCACAGAGCTCCCAATGGGAGACAAAGCACCCAGCAACCAAAGAAACATGCTTTCCTGCAAGTCTCGCTGGACAGCTGCTGCACCAGGCCCTCACCACCCCTCCCCTCCTGCCACTTGAGCTAGCTGCTGAATGGAGGGAAGCAAGCTTGTACCACTCCCTGCCTGACACCCTGCCCATCTGGCAAGGGGCTGTGAACGCTCACACACTGCTGAACCACCAGGAGGCAGACCGTGTCCACCTTGCCAAACCAGTGTATAGCGAAGCGGGCTGCTGCTGCTCTGCCCATCCAGACAATATAACAAGACAAGGTGGTAAGAGCTATGGTGATAAGCAAGCAATAAAGCATGCCCACCCTGCCACCCTGACATATCAAAACAAAACAAAAAAGCAGAATGAAACAAACATACAATCAATAAATAAAGAAAATAATACCTGAATGTCTCAAAGACATCAGACAATATCAAAACATATAAAAAAGCAGGACAAGATGGCTCCAGAAAGTGGCCAAAATAATCAGATAACCTTGTGGTAGAAGAAAAGGCCGTGGAACAACCTGATATGGAATTCAAAAGTCTGATATTTAGGGCTCTCCAAGAGATTAGGAAAGAGATCAAGGAAATCATGGACAAAACTAAGCAAAAAATAGACAAAATAATGGAAAATACTGAAAAAACCAACAAAAACATAGCCAAAATCAAGGAAAACACAGACAAGCAATAGAAGACTTCAGGAAAATAATACAAGAATAAAATGTCAAAATAATTAGCAATCATACAAAAACAACAACTAGAAATCCAAAAGATAAACAGTAAATTTCCAGAAATGGACGACTCGATAGGAGGTTTTAGGAACAAATGTGAAACAATGGGAGACAGAATAGGTGAAATTGTAGGCAAATCCATTGACACCATTTTGTTTGAGGAAACAATGAAGAAAACCTAAGAATTATGTGAGACACAATGAAGAGCAAAAATCTGTGTATGATCAGAGTTCTAGAACAGGGGGAGAAAATGGAAAACACAAAGAGGATTGTGGAAGATTTGCTGGCAGAAAACTTCCCTAATATCATGAAAGATGAAAAGCTCACCATCCAAGAGATTCAATGAACCGCATTTAGGATAGACCCTAAAAGAAAGTCACCAAGACATATCATAATCACACTTGCCAAAGCTAAACACAGAGAAAGAACCCTGAGAGCAGCTCAAGAAAAACAGAAAGGGGAAACAATAAGACCAAGCTCTTATTATTCAGCAGACAATATGCAGGCAAGAAAGCAGTGGGGCAACGAATATAATACTTGAAAGACAAACAAACAAACAAAAACCCTGCCAACCAAGAATAATATATCCTGCAAAACTCTCTGTGAAATACAACAGTGAAATTAGGAGATTTCCAGATAAACAGAAATCAAAGGAATTTGTAGAAACCAAACCAAACTTAAAAGAAATATTAAAAAAGGAGTCTTTTGGTAAGAGAACCAATAACAATCAGACAACAACCTGAGTCTAGGTCACAGGACAGCATTAGCCAGATACCAACATAGGTAAAGAGCTCTCAATAATAAAACAAAGCTAAAAGATTTAAAGCAGGGAACCAGAGACGTCAATCTGTAAATGATGACAAAGTCAAAACAATAAAAGGGGAGTAAACAATGTAGGTATAACCAAAAAAACCTGTTGTCGTCAAGCTGATTCTGACTCATAGAGACTCTATAGAACTTTCAAATGGAGAGGAAGTCAAGGCAATATCAAGTAATAAAAGACTGGTTTAAACTTATAAAGATAAGGGTAAATTTCAAGGTAACCACAAAGGCAGTTAATAAACCTACTAACCAAAATATAAAAAAAAAAGAAAAAGAAAAACACAGACTCAGTAAACACAAAATCTATAATAATGAAAGAAATGAAAAGAAATTACACAAACAAAAGAAACTTAGTACAGGAAAGTAAGAGGAACAAAAAAAATGTCAGCAATAAACTCATATCTATCAATAATCACACTGAACGACATAAAAATATTAAAAATGTAAGGATGTAAAAAATATATCAAGCAAACAACAACCAAGAAAGAGCAGGAGTGACAATATGAATCTCAGATAGAATAGACTTTAAGGCAAAATCCACCATAAAAGACAAGGAATGACATTATATAATGATTAAAGGGACAATCCACCAAGAAGACATAATATTAATAAACATCTACCCACCCAACAACAGGGCTCCAAAATACAAAAAACAAACTAACAGCACTCAAAAGAGAAATATACAGTTCCACAATAATAGTAGGAGACTTCAAAACACCACTCTCAGTAACGAACAGAATATGACAAAAAGGAAATCAGGAAAGCAATACCATTTATAATAGCCCCTAAAAAAATAAAATACTTAGGAATAAATCTAACCAGGGATGTAAAAGAACTATGCAAAGAAAACTACAAAACACTACTGCAAGAAACCATAAGAGATCTACATAAATGAAAAAACATACCATGCTGAAGGATAGGTATACTCAACATTGTGAAAATGACAATTCTACCCAAGCAGTCTACAAATACAATGCAATCCCGATCCAAATACCAACAATGTTCTTTAAAGAGATGGAAAAACTAAACATTAACTTTATATGGAAAGGGAAGAGGCCCCAGATAAGTAAAGCACTATTGAAGAAAAAGAATAAAGCAGAAAGACTCACACTAGCTGACTTCAGAAACTACTATATAGCTACGATAGTCAAAACAACCTGGTACTGGTACAATAACAGATACATTGACTAATGGAACAGAATTGAGAACCTAGATGTAAATCTATCCACCTATGGTCACCTGATATTTGACAAAGAGCCAAAGTCCATTAAATAAGGAAAAGACAGTGTCTTAAACAGTGCTGGCATAACTGGAGGACCATCTGTAAAATGAAACAGGACCCATATCTCACACCATATGCAAAAACTAATTCAAAATGGATCAAAGACCTAAATATAAAACTTAAAACAATAAAGATCATAGAAGAAAAAAATAGAGACCATGCTAGGGACCCTAATACATGGCATAAATACAGTACAAACCATAAATAACAATGCACAAACACAGAAGATCAACTGAAAATTTAAACATTTTTGCTCATCAAAAGACTTCAGCAAAAGAGTTAAAAGAGAACCTACAGACTGGGGAAAATTTTTTGGCTATAACATATCCGACAAGGATCTAATTTCTAAAATCTATAAGATACTTCAATGCCTCAACAAGAAAAAGACAAATAATTCAATTCAAAAATAGGCAAAGGATATGAACAGACACTTCACCAATGAAGACATTTAGGTGGCTAACAGACACATGGATCCTTATCCATTAGAGAAATATCTCACCTCTATATTACTGGCATGAATTAAAAAAAAAAAATACAGAAAATAACAAATGTTGGAGAGGTTGCAGGGAGACTGGAACTCTTATGCATTTCTGGTTGGAATGTAAAATTGTACAACCACTATGGAAAACGATATGATGCTTCCTTCAAAAGGTAGAAGTAGAAATATCGTATGATCCAACAATCCTACTCCTAGGAATATACCCTAGAGAAATAAGAGCCACACACAAATAGGCATATGCATAACCTTGTTCATTGTAGCATTATTCACAATAGGAAAAAGATGGAAACAACCTAAGTTCCCATCAACAGATGAATGGATAAACAAATTATGGTATATACACACAATGGAATACTATGCAACAATAAAGAACAATGATGAATCTTTGAAATACCTCACAACATGGATGAATCTGGAGGGCATTATGCTGACTGAAATAAGTCAATCACAAAAGGACAAATACTATATGAGTCCACTATTAGAAAAACTCAAGAAAAAAATTTACACACAGAAACAATCTTTGATGGTTAGGAGGAAGGGGAGAGATGGGGAGGGGAAATCACTAACTAGATAGTAGATAAATGTTAACTGTGACAAATGGGAAGACAGTACACAATACAGGGGAAGTCAGCACGTCTTGACCAAGGCAAAGTCATAGAAGCCTCATAGACACATCCAAACACCTTGAGGGACTGAATTATTGGAGCTGAGGGCTGGGGACCATGGTCTTGGGAAAATTGCCATAACATAGTTCATAAAGAAAATGTTCTACATTCGACGTTGGTGAGTAGCGTCTGGGTTCTTAAAAGTTTGTAAGTGGCCACCTAAGAGATATCTATTGGTCTCATCCCATCTGGAGCAAAGGAGAATGAAGGAAACAAAAGATGCGAGGGAAATATTAGTCCAAAGGAGTAATGGGCCACATGAACCGTACCCTCCACCAGCCCGATCCCAGAAGAACTAGGTGGTGCACAATTAGTACTAGGACCACTCTGACAGGGATCACAATAGAGGGTCCCAGATAGAGCGGGAGAAAAATGTAGAATAAAATTCAAATTCACAGAAAAAGACCAGAGTAAATGGTCTGACAGAGACTGGAAGAAGCCCTGAAACTATGGCTCCCGGACACCATTTCAACGCAGAACTGAAGACACTTCCGAAGTTCACTCTTCAGCAAAAGATTAGACAGGTTTATAAAACAAATCATAACACACGTGAGCAATGTGCTTCTTAGTTCAATCAAGTACATGATGTCAAATGGGCAACACCTTCCCAAAGGCAAAGATGAGAAGGCAGGGACAGGAAAACTGGACAAATGGAAACTCGGAGTGGAGAAGGGGAGAGTGCTGACACATTGCGGGGATTGCAACGAATGTCACAAAACAATTTGTGTATAAATTGTTGTATGAGAAACTAATTTCCTTTGTAAACTTTTACCTAAAGCACAATGGAAAAAAAAAAAAAAGCAGCAGCTAAACTGCTCTTTATGACAATATAAACTGATGTCCTTCAATGGGAAGAGTTGCAACTCAGCATATCATGTTGCCTCTGAAGAAATATTTCTTAACTGTACAAAGACCCCCTTGAAAAAGCATTGGAAAGAGCCATATCTAGTATACAATTTTAAATTATCTCTGGGTATGTCCATGCTGTTACCCCTCTAATCAAGTTTTTAATACATATGTATTATGTTACATATTGGTCTAGGCCATCCTTGTGGGAATTAAATGTCAGAGCTGAGGAGTAAGTGATAGAGGAGAAGATCACGGCAGCTGAAGGTGGCAGGAAGTGATCTTGAGTAGAGTAAGCAGGGATCTGTGAAAAAGAATGGACAGTATTCAGAGCCAGATGGCTGACTGAGGTGGGGTGATGATAAAGATGGATTTGTGGACCAAGCATTTCCTATGAACAAATGGAAATACTTTGGATGGGAACCTAATGAAATAAATGTCTTCATAATGTAGTCAAAAAGAACATGGTCTTGAGTTATTGAGATTTGGGCATTAAAATAAAAAATGAATTTACAGGAAAAGTAGAATATTAAAGAAACATCTCTTTGGTTACAGTGTAAAGAATAGAGTAGGGTATTCTGCTTCTCATAATGCAAGGCTAGGTGATTTGACCAGTCATCCTGTGGAAGACCACTGAAAAAATATCAGAAAATACTAAAAGTATCAACATGCTAATAAAATAATAAGGAATTACTGGGCAGAGATATGGGAGAGAACAGGAATTCAAAGAGAGAAAACCCAACATTTGGGGTTACTTTTGCCATAGGGAAATATGAAAAAAGCCAATCTGAATACAGCTGATAAGGGCAGGAGCTGAGCTTAAGGTGGCCTTTGGAGGTGGGAGACAAAATCAAACTCCAGGGTCTATAAAGGTCTGGAAACCTGGTAAACCATCCCTCCTTTCAGACTGGAACCTTAAAGGGCTCCACTCTCAAAGAAAGAGAGAACTGGAGCTAAGACAGGCGTCATACAAGTTGTATTCCTGAATTCAGGTCATTTGAGTGGGCTAGAAAATCATAGTGCTTGGTCCCAGAATATCAGCACCTCCAAGATCCTGGCCAAAGCAAGCCAAATATGATTGTGAAGAAGAGAAAATGACCTTACATCTCAAATTATTTCAATAAATTAATTTTCAAATGTAATATCCAGCACACAAAGATAATTAAGCACAGAAGGAAACAAGACACCTTGAGTGACAATCAGAAGAAATGACAACGGATGAAAGAAACCTTTTGTGAGGCTGATCATGACAAAAAGAGAGAGAAGGTGCAAATAACCCATATCTGGGCTGAAAAGGGCCATAATTACATAATCTGAATTTATTAAAAATCAAATAAGAGAATAATAGATAATTTTATTCAAAAAATGAAAATTAGATGAGATGAACAATTTCCTAGAAAAATTCAACTGAAACTGACACAAGACGCAATAGAATACCTAAATATTTCTATAACTATTAAAGTAATTGAAACAATAATTTAAAACTTTACATAAAGAAAACCCCAGATTGAGATAAAACTTACTGGTTAGTTCTATCAAATATTTGGAAAAAAATGCCAAATTTACATAAACACTTTGAAACATTTGAAAAAGACAACACACATTACAAGTCATTTTATGAGTCAAGTATAATCTTTATATCAAGGCCCAATTAAGAACAGCATGGAAGAGAAAAATTAAAGACCAATCTCACTAATGAAATAGATGCAAAAAATTCTGAACAACATATCAGTGAAACAAAATGTGCATTATATAAAAATCACACATCATGTCCAACTTGGTTTTATCCCCAAAATTTAAGGTGATATTAACACTGGAAAAATCAATGTAATTTACAACAGTAATAGAGCACAAGAGATGTTATGTCATCTCAAGAATGGTATTAAAATATAAAATTCAACATCTTTTCATGATATAAAGAAAATTACCTATATGCAAACTAGCAATAGAAGGAAACTTTCTTTCTCTACAAAAGTGTATTCACAGAAAAAAATCTACAGCAAGCTTCATAGCTAATGGCAAAACATTGAAAAAGTGCTATCAACACTGTTATCAAGATTGTACTGGAGATCCTTTTCATTGCAGAAGAGCAAGAAAAGAAATGAAAAACATATGGTTTACACAGGAGGGAAACGAACTGGTATTATTCACAAATGATCTGATTGAATATGCAGAAGATTCAAAAGAATATGTAGATAAATTATTGGAATTAAGGCAAGAGTTTAGAAAGATTACCACAAAAAATAACTCACTGCCATCGAGTTGATTTCAACTCATAGCAATCCTATAGGACAGAGTAGACCTGTCCCATAGTGTTTCCAAGACTGTATATCTTTATGGAAGCAGACTGCCACATCTTTCTCTTGTGGAGCAGCTGGGGGGTTCAAACCACTGACCTTTTGATTAGCAGCAAAGCACTTTAACTACTGTGCAATCAGGGCTACAGAAAGATTACAAGATTAAAAAAATCATACGAAAGTCAGTGAATACCATCAACAAAAAGAAAATGAAATGTAAAAAAATACTTATCATTTTCAATAACATAAAAAATATACCTAAGAATAAAGCTAACAAGAGACATTTAAGACCTCTACAGAGGTAAATATAAAATTACTGGACAAAATTAAAGAAGCACTAAAAATGGAGAAATACATTTACCAGTTAGAGGGTTCAGTATAGCAATGATCTCAATTTTCCCCAAACTGATCTATTGATTTGATGAAATCTCAGTCTTAAGCCTAACAAATTTTTATGTTTGTTCTTTTTTTTTCATGGAATATAACAAGCTGATTTTAAATTGATACGCACACATATCCAAAGGGTCAAGAATAGCAAGACCTTTTCAACAAAAAACAGAACAAAATGGTAAGATTCTCTCCACCAGACTAAAAGGTATTTGAAATTATAATAATTAGAAATGTGTGTATTGGCACAAGGACAGACAAACCAATGAAACCATATAGAGAATCTAGAAATAGATCCACTCATATATGGACCCTTAGTTTATAAACAACATAATACAGTAGCAGGGAGCAGTGGGCTTTCCATAATAGATTCTGTGACACTTAGCTACCCATACAGAGAAAAAATAAATGTTAACGTCTTTTTCACTCCATACTTACCCAGAAAAAATCAATTCCATGCGCACTATAAAACTAAATGTAAAGAGCAAAACAATAGCCTTTTAGAAGTTAATTTAGGAGACTATAAAAAATATTCAGAGTAGGGAAAATTTTCTTAATCAAGACACCAGTGATAAAGGAAAAGGTTGATTAGTTTGGCTATATTAAAATTAAGTACTTCTGTTCATCCAGTGTAAAAGCAAGTTGTGGAGTGGGAGAAGATATTTGCATTACACAAATCCAACAGAGTTTGTATACAGAACTACAGATTCATAAAGAAAAGACAGACAACACAATAGAAAACTGTGTAAAAGACTTAAACAGGCACTTTCCAAAAGAGGAAACCAGAAAGGCAATAAACCTAAAATATGTGGTCAATCTCATTAACAATAAGAGCAATACAAATTAAAATCATAATGAAATAGCACTACATGTCAACCAGAATAGCTAAATTTAAGGGGAGCAACAAAAACAAGACTGAATGCAAACTGGTACAACCACTTTGGAAAACTTTCTGACATGCATGTATACCATGTGACCCAGCAATTCAATATACACAGTAGGGTATATACCCTGTATATATCCATAATATAATTGTTTCTAATTGCTAGAAACTCAAAACTACTAAAATGGCCATAAACAGTACAATGGATAAATAAAATTATGACATATTCATACAATAGAATATTATCTAACAATAAAAATGAACAACCTGGAAAAATGCATGGATGAAATCTCATAAACATAATGTTGAGTGAAAGAAGTAAGACCTACACGAGAAACTCTAATAGTTTGATTAAAGCAATATAAATCCACCACACAGGCAAAACTAAACAATATTGTTTAGAAAGGGGTAAAGGGAAGAAAATAGGGGACACTGGTGGTTCAGTGGTAGAAGTCTCACCTTCCATGTGGGAGACCCAGGTGGATTCCTGACCAATGCACCTCATGCGCAGCCACCTCCAGTCTGTCAGTGGAAGCTTACATGTTCCTATGATGCTGAACAGGTTTCAGTGGAGCTTCCAGACTAAGACGGCATTAGGAAGAAAGGCCTGGTGATCTACTTCTGAAAATCAACCAGTGAAAACCCTATAGATCACAGTGATCCAATCTGCAACTTATCACGGGAATGGCCCAGGACAGCGCAGAGTTTTGGTCTATTCTCCATGGGTTCACCATGAGTTGGGGCTGATTCTATCACAGCTAACAACAACAACGAAGAGAAGTAAAATTATAAAGCAAAATGAATCTACGATTACCATAAAAGTAAAAATACAGGATGTAGAGGAGTAGTGATGGGGAAGGGGCACACAAGAGGCCTTTAGGGATGTGGCAGTATCCTATTTCTTGATCCAGGTGGAGATTACACAGGCTATTGCCTTACAATAATTTGCTAAGCTAAACATTTTTGTTTTATGCACTATGTTGTATGTATATTGCATTTCAAAAAAGGCTTTAAAAAGAAAAGATTGGTAGTAAAAAGACTGGAGTAGGGCCATGAAATTGAAATGAAAAGAGAAAAGAGCCAAGAGCAATTTTATCAGGTAGCAGTAGTAGAGCTGGGTGTGGCAGTGAGGGAAGGGAATAAAAGATGATTTCCAGGTTTCTGGCTTGAGCACCTGGGTGGAGGGCGATGGCATCCACCAACGTGTGAGACATGTTAAGAAGAATAGATGAAGAAGGAAAAATGATTGTTCCTGTTTTGTATATGTTAACTTGAGAGGTGCCGATAAAACATATAACCGTCAATAACGTCCAGCAAATGTTGGATATTTTGGTCTAGGCTTTAGAATATGGAGACATGTCTGTTTAATGACATGAAAATTGAATGCTCTCAGTGAGGAAGAGATAATCAAAGGAGGGCATGTAGAAAGAGGAACAGAAAGTACCTAGGACTGAAACCAGAGAAATACTAGCATTTAAGGGATGGGCAACAATAAAGAGCTGCAAACAATTCTGAGAAGGACGAGAAAGAGGTGTAGGAAGAAAATGAAAAGAGTATTGTGTCACAGAAACCAGCAGTAAAGAATGTTTCAAAAATGAAGTGGGCAACAGTGAAAATTACTTCCAACAAGTCAAGTATGATAAGGAATGAAAAATGTTCTATTTGATTAGGGTCAAGATCACTGGTGATCTTGGCCAGAGTAGAATCAATGGAATTATGGTGGCAAATTTGCAAATGTCATGGATTGGGAACTTGAGTAGGTAGGGAAGACGTGCAGAATATGAATGCAGGGTTTCAGGAAGTTTGGATGTAGAGTAGAGGGAAAGTAGGGTGATAATAATAAAGGTTAACACATGCATAGCTCTTATTCTGTACTCGACACTAATGCTATTGTCGTCATCCTCATTTTAAAGATAGGAAATTAAGGGACAAAGAGGTTAAATAACTTACCTAAGGTCACACAGTAAAAAAGTAGCAGAGTCCAGATTTAAACTTGGTCCCTGATTCTCCAAAAGTAGCTTAAAGGAATGCTTGTGTTAGGGGAGGAGGTTTTTTGTTTTGCTTTGTTTTGTCTTAATGCGAAAGAATTTGTCACATTTGAATACTAATAGAAGAAGCAGTAGAAAGGGTGTACTTGAAGATACAAGAGAGAAAGGGATAATCAACAGTAAAGTCGATGAGAAGGCAGTTTGGTAGGGATCTACATCACAGGTGGCAAGACTGGTCTCAGATGGGGAACACCTCTCCCACTCACCCTGCAGGATAGGAGGAATGGATAGATCCAGAGTCAAGAATTAGTAGGTTTGATGGTTTGAAATTGAGTTCCCATCAGATGCCTTCTATCTTCTCTGTAAAATAGGAGGTTAAGTCAGAGTGTAATCTGATTGTTGAGAGGAGTGCATTCTGGGAAAGGAAACAGGATTGGAGGTTTAAAGAGGATTCTATGACATTTCACGTAGCTTTTCTCCTCCCTGTCTGTCTGCACCTCAGTTTCCTCTGCTCCTCTCCCACCATTAGCATTCCTTTAAATGCATCTTGCTTTCTTGTCCCATCTGTGTATGTTTTGCTTACTGTATTTTAGCTCATTCAATGGAACATTGTTAGCAGCGTTGTGAGTCAAGGAGAAAGATATAAAGATAGAGGAGAGAGAGAGAGGAATTCTATTGTGTTGTTTCTTAGGCTTTCAAATGTCACTGGGATCAGAAAGATGGGGTTCATATATTCTGTCTCATTCTAGAATGAAGTGCAGTGAGTTTAGGTCCCTGTCCTATTTGGCCATAAAATATCTCTGGATTTACTCTGTCTCTCCACTTCTCCTTTGATGTACATTTATGTCATGTAAATACATTTTTATATCAGGTACTGATTTCATATTTGGTTTTCAAATAGCAATCTGTGCATACTCCTTTTATCACATTTATTTTGTCCTATTATAAAAATTGTGTACTTGCAGATTTTTTTGAGATCCTGTATCATTTATTCTTGTACTGACATTAGTATCCATCGGAATTCCCAGAAGTTATCATCCACGTATCTGCAGCTGCTCTCCCAGGACCACTCTGTTCAGCTGGGTATCCTCATGGGACCACCAGTGAGCAGTGTAGAATTTTCCCAGAAGACTCAGAAATACATGAGAAAAAATATGTTAATTAAATAACACCAATGTCATTTGGCATCCAAGACTGAAAATTTGCTACTAATTACATTTCTTATCCCAAATGAAATCTAATAAGCAGCTCAGAAGTCTGCCATGAGGTTAAACAACAGCATCAGATCTTTCAATAATAAAATACAACAATATTGAGAGGCTCCAAATTTTAATATAAGCCTTTTCAACATTTTTCCCTTTTTTAATATTTTCCCTTTTTGATATTTCTAATGAAGAAATTGAAGTTCAAAGACTAAAGCCTCTTGTAAGAAAAATTCCAGACGCATTAAAATGCAAAAAAAATTAAAGTCTGAAATCAAATTGTCTCTTGTGAGTGACTCCCTTCTTCTGACTTCTTATTCTGCTTAATATCAGCTGAGAGAAGGTTCTCAGTATCTAGATGGAGTTGGGGTTGTTTCAGCAATGCTGTCTGGACTGTCTCATAGTGGAACTGAATAATTTTTTTCCAGGATCTCAGAGGTTGTATTTGCCAAGACTCTCATGAGCCACGCTCTTAGAGAGTTCAAAGAATTAACAGGACATATAAGATTATCAGAGCACAGTCTCCACACCCACAAATTAAAAAAAAGAAAAGAAAAAAAGGCCAATCCCCAGCCCCACCCTACTCTTAGTTAATCCCAAGCAACCTTCTACTCCCAGAACCCGTATATAAAGTCTCCACACACCACAGCTGAGGTCCAATCACAAATGAGGAAAGCAGAATAAATAAATTCTTTGTTTAGTTCAGCTGATAGTCAGTTGATGCTAGTTGACCCAGAACCTTTGAGTTTAAACTCAATTGTGATAAACCTTCCAGCACAAAGTAAATTTTGACACTAAGCATTTACTATTTTGGAAACCACCAAAATAGTGGAAACCACCTCTGTACATTTCTTTCCCATTTCATATATGCAAATCTCTGTCATTTCACTTCCCCTTCGATTAAGGTGCTTCTGTGAGCTGTTATCAATTGAGTGAGGGATCTCTTAAGGGACACAGTGTCTGCACTCTCGAGCAAGCAGATGGGCTGTTGGTTTTTGCGGAATTGTATTGGTCAGAGAAGCCTACCTCCTCTGAAATATTTTCACCTTGTCCCCATATCTGTTTCAGTTGGAAAATAAACCTCAACAGATTCCTGAAATGATACTGCTGTGGATATTTCTGAAGCCTGTGCCCCAAAGGGCCCAGTGAGAACCAATCCTTCCCAAATGTGTACCTCAGGAAACTGACTTTTCTCCCATTTTGAATTCCAAAAATTGATCAGCTATTTGTATGTAGGATACAGGCACCATCTGTAAGCCCAACTATAATAACTATAGAGTCTTGAAACTTCTCTCAGCTGATATTAAGCAGAATAAGAAATCAGAGGAAGGGAGTCACTCACAAGAGACAATTTGATTTCAGACTTTAATTTTTTTTTGCATTTTAATGTGTCTGGAATTTTTCTTACAAGAGGCTTTAGTCTTTGAACTTCAATTTCTTCTTTAGAAATATCAAAAAGGGAAAAATATTAAAAAAGGGAAAAATGTTAACTCCTTAAATATTTTCCACTCTTGAGCCTAGCAAAGACTACATGAATTCAGAATTGGTCCTTCCAGTTTCCTCCTTGGGCCTGAATGCAGGATGGAATTTGACGTGACTAATAGAGCCTACTCGGGTATACACAAGAGCCCTGGTCGCACAGTGGTTAAAGTGCTTGGTTGCTAACCAAAACGTTGGCAGTTCGAACCCACCAGCTGCTCCATGGGCTTCTGTAAAGATTTACAGCCTTGGAAATCCTATGGAGCAGTTTTACCCTGTTACCTGGGTATGGCACTAATGATTTGAAGCTAGGTCCTTATTGGAGCTCTTTAGCACACAAGAACTGTACAGCCAAAAAACTAAAAACTATTATTCCAGTCAAGTATAAAAGCAGTGAAGACTTCAATTTTCCCTAAAAAAGGCTGTTTGCCTCAGACATGACTGTCTAAGAAACCCTACTCAGGCCACCATGAAACTTTTTGAGCCCCATCTTAGGCTGAGTTCTCTAGAGAAGCAAAATCAGTAAAATGTATAAATATATATGTAGAGAGATTTATATTAAGGAAATGGCTCATGCAGTTGTACAGGCTGAAATGTCCCAAGTCCATGGGTCAGGCTGGAGGCTTCTCCTGATTCATGTAGCTGCAGGGGCTGGTGAACCCCAGATTGACAGGTCAGACAGCGAGGCTCTGGCTCACAGGTTGTGAAGATGGATGAATCCCAAGATCTGCAGGCAAGATGGCAGGTAAGCTGCTAGCTAAAGTCCCAAGAACCAGAAGTCAGATGAACAGGAGCCAGCTGCAGGACCCAGAGAGAGCAAAAGCCCACCAGCCTTGCCAGAAAGTCCACCTATGCGATGCAGGCCATACAGCCGAGGAAATTCCCTTTCAACTGATTGGCTACTCACAGCAGATCCCATCATGGAGGTGATTAGATTACATCAGATCTCATTATGGAGGTGATCTTATCATTATACAGCTACCAAACTACATCACAACTGCCAAACCACTGAGAATCATGGCCCGGCCAAGCTGACTTACAACCTTAATGATTGCAAGCCCCCTTCACAGCCCCCAAGACTTTGTTGCTAGGCAGTCCCTGTGGCCACCCATGTGTCTGCTGTCCACAGTTAAACCCTTGCCTCCTCTGTCCTTGCTTACAAAGGCCTTCACAGCTCTCTTGAGGCCCCGATGGAGTTATTGTGCCTTTTGCTTATCACCACCCATGGGTATAGTCCTGCCTCTATAGAAACAACAACTAGTCTATGAACGAGGCCTCCACAAGCTGATGTCACCCACCAAGTTCACAAAACCATGGCCCTAAGACAGCAGGCCTCTTACCTGGGTTTAGTAGTGAAGTTTAAAAGTCCACTACAAGCCTCTTTAAGCTCCGTAGTCACAATGCTCTGATCTCTTCCTACAGCCTAAGGTTGAAAGCCACAAGTGCTTGTCCCACCAAAAGTTTCTCCTTGAGAACATATGGCTCCCTGTATTTTTGCTCCTTTGTTTGTATTTCTCTTCATTCTAAGCCCATGCACCAATTGTTTGTGTCTCTAAGAATTTGCTTTTAAAACTCTAGGCACCCCACCCCCCCACCTCCCAAGTGCAGGGGCAGGTCTGTGCCTGTTCACTGACCCCTCTAGCAGCAGACTTGCATTCAAGGGGAAAAACATGGAGCTGAGTTAAGCATGCTTAATTTATTCTTCCCAAATTTACCAATCAGATAAGTCATTTCACCACTCCCTGGGTGGAGTGAGTTAAGGAGCAGAGAGAGGAGCAGAGTTGGTGGATGTCCAATTAAATTTGAATTTCCTATATAGTGAATAATTTTTAGTATAAGCATATCCCAAATATTGCATGGGACATACTTCTACCAAAATTATTTGTTGTTTACCTGAAATTCAAATTTAACTGGGCACCCTGTATTTTATCTGATAACCATAAGCTAGGTATCAGTCAGGCACTGTGCTAGGTTCTGGGAATATAAAATGAACATAATCCAGTTCCTGCTCTACAGAGGCAGAGCTAGAAAAGCCAATAGACAATGCCAGATCGACAATAAAATCCCAAAGCCTGCTTTTTGAGCATCTCTTGCCACCACAGGAAAAAATTGGTAGCAGTAATCATCAGCACCTTTATCTTGGACCATAAAACCAGTTGCATTTGCTCATGTGTAGAATAAGACTGACTGTCACATGCCATATACCAAAACTATCCCTGATCAGTTGAGCCTTCATTTTATCGATGATTATGTTGGGCACAGAGAAATCAATAGTGAGCCAGAATCATTTCTTTCCCTAAAGATTCTTCTACTACCAAGGAAGATTGCCAGATAGAAACCTACACTTCACTGTGATAAGCTCTGTGGTGAAGGAAATCTCAAAATTTTCTTGAAGCACTTAAAAGGGACAACTAACTCCAGCTTAGGAGGTCAGGAAAGACATTTTAGAAGAAGTGGCACCCACACTCTAAAATTATTAGTTGGCAATGACCCCATACTATGGAATGAACTGGGTACAATTTTATAATCAGTTTAATGTAATTTAGATAAATATACAGAACCAATACCTCTTCTCCAGAATACTGGAGAAATCTTTATCCAGGAGTGACTAAAACGTGATACCTTCAATCCCTTTCCTTGTCATCCTGCTCTTTCTTGTTTATTGGTCATTCACTCATTTAGCAAGGATTTACTGACGACTTAGTACTTGGCAAATGCTCTGCTAGGCACTGAAACAAATGGAAAGCAAATCAGACACATTTCCACCCCTTGGGCACTACGATCTAATGGGAGAAGAGGATATTACACAATCACATGAATATATGTATGTGCACCATGGAGGAAGAGTTGAGTGCTGTTAGGTTAAAGAAGAGGATCTGCTTCACACTATAGGCTCAGGTACGACCTTTTCAAGGAAGGGACATTGATCTGAGATCAGCTTTTGCCTCTAATGCAGAGGTCTCTTTGAATGATCATAACTTTCTATCTCTTGACTTAGATGGCTGAGAAAAGTCTATTTCTATGTCTAGAGCGTGTGTTTCCAACAGAGGTGATATCACTCCCACGGGGGCAAAAATTGGTTGTTGGAGAGGTGAAAAAAAATCTTACTCTTTTTATGTATAAAGCATAGATATACATAAAGTACATAAACAGGTATTCAGTATATACACGGTATTAAAATTTCATGAAGGAAGGGGATGACTAGGAAAAAGAAATCTAAAAAGCTACTTCCCATAAAAAAACTCATTGCTGTTGAGTCAAATTTCAAATCATAGCAACCCTGTAGAATAGAGTAGAACTCTCCCCATAGAGTTTCCAAGGCTAGAAATCTTTACAGAAGCAGATTGCCACATCTTTCCCCCATGGAGTGGCTGTTGGGTTCGAACTGCCAATCTTTTGGTTAACAGGCAAGCACTTAACCACTGTACAACCAGGTCTTTAAAAAAAAAAAAAAAGCTCCTTGGGGGCAATAATGAAAAAAATGTTGAGAAACACTGGTCCAGAGTTTCTCACAGTCCATCCAATGCTCCCTCAAAATATTTATGGAATATCTACTTTGAGGAAAGAATAATGAGAGGCACAGGGGATATAATGGTGCATAAGACAAGCATGGGATCTTCTATGTTACTAGGGGAGAAAGAGACAAAAACAAGTAAGTAAGAAATTAGAGAAAATAATGACAAATTTTGGTAAATGTGAAAAAAAGCACATAGGGGCCAGAAACAGAAAATAATGAAGTGGGGACTTCTGAATGCAAGACTAGGCAAGGCCACTCTGCAAGGCTCTCGTTTGAAAATAGGGGTTCTTGTATGCTTGTACAGATCTGGCTGGGGCTATGGGACAGCCCCTTTAACTTATCTGCAAATTTCTATTATTTTTCTGTTCAGCAGCTTCATGCAAACTTATGCTTAAGGTCAAAAAGGCTATTGTGTCTGCTTTGACACCTGGACTTTGTGTGGTTCAAACCATATAACAGTTGCAAGTCACCATGTTTGTGAGGTGTGTCTATATTAGGAGCTTTATGAGGAACTTAAGGCTGTATGAATTTAGTTCATCAAAGGTTTGCCCATTTGGAAAATGAAGAAAAAGTTATTTGAATGCTAGCAAATCCACAGCTTGGCATTTTCAGAGAACTCAGGGACAATGTTGGAGACGTTTTTCCTGAGAACCCCGTCCTGTGGGAAGGTGACTCCTTTAAAAAATCATCTGAGATTCACCGCTGCCAGGATTGAAATACGAACAGCTTTTCAGAAGACAGTCACATTTTCAGAACTCAAGGCAGGATATGGTATTAAGTTCTGCTGCTTCCGCTTTTCTAATTCTTTCTGACCTCATCTGAGCAGCAACCACCAGTCTTCCTCCTTGGATAGAAGATAAGCCTGACGTTTGGTGAGACAGACAGGCAGGTCTCCATGCGTCTGTGTCTGCTGCTGTTGCTGATCCTGGGTGAGTAGACGGCCAGGCAGGGTCAGTGACCTCAGCTCCTTAGATCTGTCAGGGGGGACGTTGGGGATTTTCTGTCTCTGCTTCCGCTCAGAGTTTCAGAGACAGACAGCAAGAAATGGGAATGAGCAGAGCAGGAAAACCAAAAGGTTCCAAACAAAAACATCAGGACAAACCAAGTGTGTTACCCTTTGTTGCTCACCCATTTCTTTTTTAGTCTCATAGCAAACTTGAATTTTTCTTTCTGCCAAACCACAACTCTACATCCCTCCCTCTGTCCCAGCTTCAAACTAAATTTTTCAGATAAACAGTTAATTTCCAAAACTTAGGTGAGGAGGGAAGATCAACTGAGAAACATGACCCTTCCTTCGATTTTAAGCCAAAATTTAACCAGAGGCTGAAAAAGTAGGAACAACAATGCCAAAAAAATGAAGGATGGATAAACCATTTCTTCAAGCCATTTTCTGCCTCTACACTGCTGATTTCAGGCTGGAGAGGAGAGGAGGGGATAAAGTACAAAGCTGCTGAGAATGGAATAGCAAAGAGATGAGCCAGGGTTGTATATACAAGCCATTTCCTCTTTGGAAAACATAGACTTTAATTAACTAATGTTGCTTGGGGGCAATGGGTGGTGTGGAGTGGGAGTGAAAAAATAGGAAGGAAAAACTAAAGAAGCAGTTGTGGCTGTGTTGTTAGGAAATTTCTGAGAGTTTCTAATTATAAAAGTTTGGCAAACACAACGTGCTAATCTTGGACTCTTGGCTCCCTTGCAGCTCCCGGAGGTGAACAATCTGGTAAGTTTTCCCCTGTCTGTTCCTCATGGTCTCTGGGTGTTGATCACCTCAGCCAGCATCGCTTGTCCCTGCCCTGTAGACGACAGCTGCAGGGATGTAGCAACAGCAGTGGTATTGCTAGCCTGAGGTCATATCTGTTATTACACTGGACTAGCAGATCCTCCCTTGGCTTCTCCAACCTCCAGTTCCTTCTCCATTACTGGGGCACCGCAGTGTAGAGAGGAAGGGAACGTTTGCAGCCTGAAGAGCAGAGGCA
Source organism: Trichechus manatus latirostris (assembly GCF_000243295.1). Taxonomy (NCBI): domain Eukaryota; kingdom Metazoa; phylum Chordata; class Mammalia; order Sirenia; family Trichechidae; genus Trichechus; species Trichechus manatus. Next base: position 456,251 of record NW_004444269.1, read on the forward strand.
GATGGCGGATATTGAGAGAGCTTCAGACCTGATCTCCCCTATACCCTGAAGCACGTCCCTCTGTATGTCCAAACTAGTTGCTACTCTCAAAGGACATCGTAATTGCTCCCATTCGCAAAGGTAAATGTTACAGCCAAATCCTTACATACTTCAAAAAAGGAGCTCGTGTTATTATCACGTCTCAACATCTGGGCCCATCAGTCAGTTGCAATTCTATACACCAGTCTGATTTCTCAAGCAGCCCAGCCTCATTCATTTAAATTCATTGTATCCCTCAATTATTGATCAAGTCCAACTTAGATGGTTTAAGTGGAGAGAAGTTGCCTTCCCCTAGAATCTTCAACTAAGCAAGGTTTAAAAGTATTGAAAGTGAAAAAAAAACTTGTTCATTAAATGTCAACAATCAAGTAGAAAATGGTTTTCTAGAGTGTAGAAATGCTCCTGGAGTATCTACATCTCAGGTTCATCCTTATCTGGGCAGGAAAGTACAGAACAAGAGCATTTCAGAATCAGTCCACTTCTTGAGGCCCTCACAGTGTTTGCCCAACTACAAATCACATCTCTTGGGCTTTTCTGAGACCTCAATAGGGACCTGAAACCTATTCCCTATAACACCCACCTGCAAACCTCCAGGCAAGGCATTGGAGGAGGAGGTACAGATTTTGTCCCAGGCCTTTCCTCAGGTTGGTTCTGCTCAATTTCCAACTTGGTGGTGACTTGGAATTAGTCCAGGCAGACTCCTAGCTCCAAGGCTAGGCCCTCCTCTGTTCTGTACCCACCCCCATTCACCTTTACCTGCCTTCATCTTTCTATTTCCTGTTCAGGAGAAGCTCCAAAAGCAATGGTTCTCCTTCAACCTACATGGTTCCCAGTCTTCAAAGGACAGACAGTGACTCTCACATGTAAGGGATCCCACTCCCCAGCTTTGGGAGACACATCTTGGTATCATGAGAAGAAATTGTTGAAAGAAGACTCTGAAGAGCTCCAAGTAGAAAAATCTGGAAAGTACAAATGCAAGACCAAAGGATCCTCTCTCAGTGACCCCATGGATGTGGTCTTTGTATCTGGTGAGGAAAGAAAGGGGAGTCTTTGAAGTCAAAGTTGGCAGAGTGTTTGAGGGCTAGGTTAATGCAGGGATCCCAGACAGAGCTGTAAACAGGCATGGGGATATTTGATGTGCTGACCCAGGGGGGAAATAAGAAGATAGGGCAGCAGCAGGACACTGCATTGCCCATCTTATCCATCCAGAGAATTGTTGGCATACCAGTGGCCACTAGATCAAAAAGAGATCTGAAGAAAAGCATGGGATAAAATTCTGCTTTTGTTTAAGGATAAGTATGAGGAACTCTGGGTACCACAAGTGGTTGAGAACTCAGTCATTAATGAAAAGGATGATGGTTCGAATTCACCCAGAGGTGCCTTGGAAGAAAGACCTGGCAATTTGCTTCCTAAATGTCAAAGCCATGAAAACTCTATGGAGCACATTTTACTCTGACAGTTTGACTCAACAGAAACCAACAACAACATGAAAATCTCTCAAGGGCATCTTCTGAGAATCAGTCCACTTTCTAGGGCAAGGAAGAATTGGGTATTGGGACCATGTGCAAATGTGGGGTATAACATTTTCAGGCAGGTACAGAGCTGTAGCTCTTCCCTCTTGGGCAGAAATGAGAACTGGAAGAAAGAAGCAGTAGGGGATAAATTGAATGTGTTCCTCCATCTCTTTGCAGGCTGGCTAATCCTCCAGGCTTCATACCCTGTCTTTGAAGGAGACAATGTAGATCTGAGATGCCAGGGGAAAGAAGACAATGAAATTATTGACAGGATTTACTACAAGGATAAAAAAAAACTTGATGAGTATGAGAACAAAAAGTGTTTCACACTATTTTCAGTCTCTAGGGACAATGGCGAATATTATTGTATTGCTTCTGGGGAAAACGCATGGACCCTATACGAATGGACAGAACATTCAAATCATCTAAGAATTCAAGTTCAAGGTAATGACTACACTCCTGTGGGTAATAGGGCTTGGCAGGAAAACACTGTGTGAGGATTGAGGGAGAGTGTTCATTACGGGGAATCTCATGAAGAGCTTCATGGCCCAGCCATAGGAGACGGGAGGTGGTTCCATCCCCCTGGTTCTCTATCTCCTGACAGCCAATGCTGAGAACACAGGGGTTCATCTCCAGGAGCTCTGAGCCTCATTGTCCTGAGGATTGTGTTTGCTCTTCTCTCTAGAGCTGTTTTCGCCTCCTAAGCTGACAGCCAGACCCTCCAAGCCCATAGAGGGGAGACCAGTGGCCCTGAAATGTGAGACCTGGCTCCCTCCACAGAGGTCACACATTCAACTTCAATTCTGCTTCTTCAGAGGAAGCCAGGCCCTGGGAGCAGGCTGGAGCAGGTCCCCAGCGCTCCAGATCCCCACCATGTGGACCGAAGACTCAGGATCTTACTGGTGTGAGGCACAGACAATAAGTTCCACGATCAGAAAGCGGAGCCTCCCATCTCAGATTTATGTGCAGAGTGAGTGTTCATGGGGCTGCTTGTCCAGAGTCAGAGATGGAGAGAGGGGAGTAGAGCAGTGGCATCTCCTGTCTCCTGGAACAGTGACATAATAGAGCAGAGCTTCCAGCTCTCTTTTTATCCCTCCCTCTTTATGTTTCATATTGGCATAACTTACTTCCTTAGAACACTCTTGTCTTAGGCTGGGTTCTCTAGAGATGAAAACCAGTGACTTATACAGATGATAGATAGATAAATATAGATATATACACACAGAGATTTATCTCAAGGAAATAGCTCACACAGTTGTAGAGGCTAGCAAGTCCCAAGTCCACGGCTCAGGCATCAGGCTGGAGGCTTCTCTTGCCTCACGTAGCTGCAGGGGCTGATGAACCCAAGATTGGCGGGTCATATAGCAGGCTGCTGGCTCTCAAGCTGGAAGGCTGATGAATCCAAGATCAGCAGGTAAGACAGCAAGCTGCTGGCTCACTGGCTGTAGAGATCGATGAATTCCAAGATTAGCAGGCGATACGGCACCTGCTGGCTCAAGTCCCAAGAACTGGAGGTCAGATGATGATGAGCCAGGTGCAAGATCCAGAGCAAGCAAAAGCCAGAGAGCTTTGCCAGAGCATCCATATATATTGGATGCAGCCCCTCACCCCCAAGGAAACTCCCCTTACAGCTGATTGACTGATCACATCACTTCATGGAGATGATTACATTATACCACAAAATAGAGTATAACTGCATCATTACATAACTGCCAAATTGCATCATTACATAATTGCCAAATTACATCATTACATAACTGCATAACATTGAAAATCATGGCCCAGCCAAGCTGACACATATTCTTAACCATCACAATTCTCTTCCACCTAAGTTGGATAGTAGCAGTTACTGATCACTTACTGGGTGTCCAACCCTATGGACATTACAGAGACATATAGGATATATTCTCTGGTGAGTTAACAGACAACTAGAAACACAGCTGACCACATATAGTCTTTAGAGGTCACAATGGTGCTTCCATTTGTGGACCTAAATGTAAACCAAAGTAATCAGAAAAGAGGGAGATAAGCATGAACTGGAAGTAGAACTAGAGAAGAACTTTGGGGAAATGGAAGTGTGACTAGAGGACTCTTGAAGGATAAGAGGGAAATGTGGATTCTGAGTAGACTCACTTCAGGTTAAGGGTTCCTAAGAGATAAATGTCCATAAAATGTTACTGCAGCCAACATTAGATTTAGGAAGATCATGGATCTGGTGCCCACATTCTCCAAGAATGGGAATTGTGTGTGTGCTGGAAGAGGGCAGGGTGTTGCTCCCTTTATAATAATATGCACAATTAATTCCTTATTTCCTATTTTCACCTCTTGCCTGTTGCACTTGTTGCTGGTGTCCTCCAGGAATCCCTGTGTCTGATGTGAATTTAGAGGTCCGAGCCCCTGGGGGGCAGGTGATCGAAGGAGAAGATCTAGTCCTTGTCTGCTCTGTAGCCAAGGGTACAGGCACTATCACATTCTCCTGGCACAGAGAAGGCAGAGTAAGTCTGGGAAGAAAGACGGAGCGTTCCTTGCGGGCAGAGCTGCCAGTCCTCGCTGTGAAGGAAAGCGATGCTGGCAGATACTACTGTACAGCTGACAACGTTCACGGCCCCATCCTCAGCAAGTGGATTGCAGTCATCGTGAGAGGTAAATTACTATGCCTCTCACTCAGCCGGTGGTTCTCAAACCAAGGTGTAGCACTCTTTTAACCATGAGGATCTTTAGAAGGAGGTAGAAGAACAGAGGTGTGAAGATTTAAAAGCTATCTAAAGATGGCAAAATAAGTTGAAGACACCTTACTTATTGTGGAGGAGACTGAGTAGTGATGAAAACAAAATTACCCAGAATTACTCCTCGCGTTTTTAGGAAAATGCTTCCGATTATTAGATGAGCAAAGTATGGTCAGTGGGAAGCAGAAACTATTAGAGATATGTCAGTTCTAGGCTCCTTGACTAGAGTTATAAATTTGTCACAGCATCAGAGAGCCTCTCTGACAGTCCTTTTGTCTTTGTCAGTTCCAGTGTCTCGTCCTGTCCTCACCCTCTGGACTCCCAGGGCCCAGGGTGTGGTGGGGGATGTGGTGGAGCTTCACTGTGAGGCCCAGAGAGGCTCTCCCCCGATCCTGTACCGGTTCTATCATGAGGATGTCATCCTGGGGAACAACTCGGCCCCCTCTGGAGGAAGAGTGTCCTTCAACCTCTCTCTGACTGCAGAGCATTCTGGAAACTACTCCTGTGAGGCCGACAATGGCCTGAGGGCCCAGCGCAGTCACCAAGTGACACTCAATGTCACAGGTAAGTAGAATACACCTACAGCAGTTACAGCCAAGAACAGACTATGTTTTCTCACAGAGGTCCACTGAGCTATTTGTGTGACATCTCAGCAGACTCCGTACTTTTTCTGCCTTCACTTGGGATCTCTGGTATTCATCCTTGTGGCTACAAGTTCAATAATTTAGACTCTTCCTTTATTTCCTCCACCATTGTCATCAACAGCCACATATTCCACACAGTCTTTCTAGTAAAGGCACAAAGACCTTCCAAAAATGCCAGATATATGATGGTTCAGCAATTACTGACAAAGGAGCTGAATCCTATAGAAACCCTTATATCTGAATTCCTTTGTACAGGAACAAATGACCAGATCATTCCTTGACAAAGTTTTCTGCCCCTACCTCCAGCCAATCTAAATCCCTACTTCGCTTCCTGGATTGCTAAGTATAGTGTCCCTCCTGGCAGATACTCACAGCCATCAGAGCAGCAGGGCTCCCTCATGGTCTCTAGATTCTAATGACCTGCCTGGCCTTCTCACTTTCTCCAAATTCATTCTAGAAGGACTTCTTGAGTGCTGGGGTCTCATGTGATCTGTTATTCTCAGTATCCCCAAACAAAATTTTTCTTCAACAGGGACACTAAGGCATCTCATATTTCCTACTTCCAGCCGGTGGTGGCAATTAGCAATATGCCCAGCCATGTAGGAGAGACCTTCAGTCCCACCCGTGATCATTACAAAGATCCCAGCACTTGGAAAGTGGGATGGTGCACTCAGACAAAGAAAGAGATAGAAGCATAAAAGATAAACGGAGATGACTCCCAGTGACTGAAATCCTTACATTCTCCAGATTTTGCCTTGACTTCTTTCTTTCCAAGTATTCCAAACTGTTAGGGTACTTATGACTTCTTCCTTAATGATAGCCCTTCCTATGGCCAAATTTTGGCCATGACTTATGAAGGCATTGGAAACTGAGAGTTTCAGACAGTATCTTGAAACCAGGATCCCTGTCTTAACCATGAAAATATCTAGTTGTATAATGTTGAACAAGTATCTTTACTAATCTTGTCCTTGATTTCTTCACTTATAAAGTAAGTGAACAAAGTAGATCAATGAGGTCCAAACATTTTGATTCAACACCACTTTGAGTCAAAGATTGAACATGCATCCTCAATTTGTGTATTTATTTGTGAATTATATACATGCGTTATTGAATTAATTAATATGCACATTATAAAACAAGCACAAATATATTAAGTATGAAATAAACTATATTTTAAAATAGTCTTAGAATCTCTGACTAAAATAGTAACTGAATATACTGCATATATTTAGAAAATCTTAGTTTACTCTTTGTGGCACTCATTTGAGGTCTGGTTCTGAGTTTGGCTTATTCCCATTGGTTTTATCATGCTGTCATTGTTTAAAAAGATATCTTCACAAGATTTCCAGACTAAGTGGAAACAAAGCATCACTGATTGCTCTTTCAAATCCATGCAACTTATTTTTGATCCCGTACTCTACTTATGCAAAGATTTGCATTGATATTGGCTAGTAAATTTCCATTCTCATTGATATCAATCAATTGTCCTTGTAAAATCAGTGGCAGGTGCTACATGTTTGAATTTATAACAAATAGGATCAAGCTTTGAAAGAATTATAAACTGATTACAACTTTCTATTTCCATATATTTTTAAGTGTGCAGATATAAATTTTTAAAGTTGACATATTGTCATTTTCTGGTAATAAAACCACATAAAAATGTAAATATTTTTAAACAACTGTTTTCTGAAATATTATCTCCATTTTTGTTGTTAGGTACCATCAAGTCAGTTCCGACTCATAGCGACCCTACATACAACAGAATGAAACACTGCCCGCCAGTCCTGCACCATCCTCACAATAGTTGTTACGCTTTAGTCCATTGTTGCAGCCACTGTGTCAGTCCATCTCGTTGAGAGTCTTCCTCTTTTTCACTGACCCTTTTCTTTACCAAGCATGATATCCTTCTCCAGGGCCTGATCCCTCCTGATAACATGTCCAAAGTACGTGAGACACAGTCTTGCCATCCTTGCTTCTAAAGAGCATTCTGGCTGTACTTCTTCCCAGAAAGATTTGTTCATTCTTTTGGCAGTCCATGGTATATTCAATACCCTTCGCCAACACCATAATTCAGAGGTGTCAATTCTTTTTCCATATTCCTTGTTAATTGTCCAGCTTTTGCATGCATATGAGGTGATTGAAAACACCATGGCTTGGGTCAGGCACACCTTAGTCTTCAAGTGACATCTTTGCGTTCCAACACTTTAAAGAGGTCTTTTGCAGAAGATTTGCCCAATGCAATACATCTTTTGATTTCTTGACTGCTGCTTCCATGGATGTTGATTGTGGATCCAAATAAAATGAAATCCTTGACAACATCAATCTTTTCTCCGTTTATGATGATATTGCTTTTTGGTCCAGTTGTGAGGATTTTTGTTTTCTTTATGTTGAGGTGTAACCCATACTGAAGGCCGTGGTCTTGGATTTTCATCAGTAAGTGCTTCAAGTCCTCTTCATTTTCAGCAAGCAAGGTTGTGTCATCCGCATAAGGCAGGTTGTTAGTGAGTCTTCCTCCAATCTTGATGCCCAATTCTTCTTCATATAGTCCAGCTTCTCGGATTATTTGCCCAGCATACAGATTGAATAAGTATGGTGAAAGGATACAAGCCTAACACACACCTTTCCTGACTTTAAACCACGAAGTATCCTCTTGCTCTGTTCTAACGACTGCCTCTTGATCTATGTACAGTTTCCTCATGAGCACAATTAAGTGTTCTGGGATTCCCATTCTTTGCAATCTTATCCATAATTTGTTATGATCTACAGAGTTTAATGCCTTTGCATAGTCAATAAAACACAGGTAAACATCTTTCTGGTATTCTCTGCTTTCAGCTGGGATCCAGCTGACATCAGCAAATGATATCTCTGGTTCCACATTCTCTTCTGAATCCAGCTTAAATTTCTGACAGTTCCCTGTTGATGTACTGCTGCAGCCACTTTTGAATGATCTTCAGCAAAATTTTACTTGTATGTGATATTAACAATATTGTTCCATAATTTCTGCATTTGATTGGATCACATTTCTTTGGAATATGCATAAATATGGATCTCTTCCATTCAGTTGGCCAAGTAGCTGTCTTCCAAATTTCTTTGTAAAGATGAGTGAGCACTTGCAGTGCTGCATCTCTTTGTTGAAACATCTCAATTGTTACTCCATCAGTTCTTGGAGCCTTGTTTTTCACCATTTCCTTCAGTACTGCTTGGACCTCTTCCTTCCATACCATTGGTTCCTGTTCATATGCTACCTCCTGAAATGGTTGAAGGTTGACCAATTCTTTTTGGTATAGTGATTCTGTGTATTCCTTCCATCTTCTTTTGATGCTTCTTTAGTCATTTAATATTTTCCCCTTAGATTCCTTCACTATTGCAGCTCAAGGCTTGAATTTTTTCTTCAGTTCTTTCAGCTTGAGAAATGCCTAGCGTATTCTTCCCTGTTGGTTTTCTAACTCCATGTTTTTGCACATCATTACAATACTTTGTTTTCTCAAGCTGCCTTTTGAAATATTCTGTTTAGCTCTTTTACTTCATGATTTCTTCTGTTTGCTTTAGCTACTCAACATTCAAGAGCATGTTTCAGAGTTTCTTCTGACATCCATTTTGGTCTTTTCTTTCTTTCCTGTCTTTTTAATGACCTCTTGCTTTCTTCATGTATGATGTCCTTGATGTC
>NW_004444269.1:464940-491316 GCF_000243295.1 Trichechus manatus latirostris
TTTCCTGTCTTTTTAATGACCTCTTGCTTTCTTCATGTATGATGTCCTTGATGTCGTTCCACAACTTGTCTGGTCTTCTGTCATTAGTGAGCATGAGTGTCTGAGAAAAGTCATAACAATAAAAGTACTGGTAAAAGTCACTTTTAAAAAAAAATCTGCTAAGTATTATATTACTGATAGTCACTTATGACAAAAAAAATCACCAAAAATGAAATACTAGTCTTTTTTCATAGAAAAACACATGGCTCGACTTTTGTTTAACTGCTCTTTTTAGAACTTTGCCACAAAATAATTGAAAAACTTCTGTGTAGTACAGAAAGACTTTATAGTCATCCTCCAATCTCATTACACAACATGGTAAAACAATTATTACTTAGGTTAAAATCATTTGGGAAAATATTCAAGTAACCAACTAAACCACCACCCATCTGTTTGTCACTTTGTCAAACTATGCCGGTTTGTCATACTGTGGTGGCTTGTGTGTTGCTATGATACTGGAAGCTATGCCATTGGCATTTCAAATATTAGCAGGATCACCAATGATGGACAGGTTTCAGCAGAGCTTCCAGACTAAGACGAACTGTGAAGAAAGACCTGGCAATCTACTTCCAAAAATTAACCAGTGGGAACCCTATGGATCAGAACAAAATATTCTCTAAAATGACTCAAACATACCAGCAATCATGAAGGACTGGACAACATTTCATTCTGTTGTGCATAAGGTCACCATGAATTTGAGCCACCTTAGTGGCAACTAACAACAACCAACTAAAAGGACAATGTGCTCTAATTTTCTGAGTGAACAAAAAAGTGAAAGCACTGTCGTCAACCGCTCCATATCCTGGAGACCCCTCTGCCTTCACAGCAGCTCCCTTACTGTTCCCGGTATAAAGTGTGACCTACGGCCTGAGTAAGAGCACCAACGTGAATATTAGTAAAGCCAAATTTCTTTTTTTGCTTTTCAAGTAGAAATGAAATCTTTTTAAAGATTGTCATATTTTCTTCTCATACCCCAATGGATTCTCTCCCGCCCCACCTTAGAAACCACTGGACTTGATGACAACCCTGGTCTCTTTCAGCCCTAGAATTCTCTGATTTTAGGGAAATGTGCATGTGAAACCAGAGGTTTTGTGATGCCTGGAGGGAAGAAACTGAGAATCATTGCTCCCAGCATACAGAAGCCCAGAGAAATAGGAGGCCACGACATGAGTGGAGAGACACTCTAAGATGTACAAAGTACCATATAAATGCTTACCCCTGAGGCTCTCAGCATCTGGCCCAAGTCACTTTATATTACGAGGGAGTACAGCAGGGCCAGATGTAAATCATCTGTTTAGATTTATCAGGAACAGTATACTTCCAGTACCAGGGTTTGGCATTTCTGCCCTGCTAAGGCAGCAGAAGCCATCTTTCTTTTAACCAGCAGATGGCTAATTTTCAATTTTAACCATTATCATTCAATAAACCATCCCTACACTCACACTCACTCTGCCTTAGTCAGTCTCTGACGTAAAACACAGCTTAAGATCTTTACCAACCTTCTCTTGCCAATGGAGCACACAGCTTATATCTAAAGCACTGCACCAAAAACCAAAACCAAACCCGTTGCCATCGAGTCGGTTCTGACCCTATAGGACTGAGTAGAACTCCCCATAAAGTTTCCAAGGAGCGCCTGGTGGATTTGAACTGCTAAACTTTTGGTTAGCAGCTGTAGCACTTAACCACTATGCCACCAGGGTTTCCAAAGCACTGCACATAAATATGCATATTGGCGCATTCAGGTTTCCTCACAGCTTAGAACCAGAAATATTACAGTTCATATTCCACATTAATGGTTTTCTGTTCTTCCCAGCTGTATTTCTACAATTATAAATTAAAATGGAAATCATTATTGCCAGTGCTATATCTGGATTTTTCATACCAATCTGTATCTATTTAGCAATCTATTTAATCGTCAATTACTGAGCATCTACTATGTTCTAGGCAAAGTTTCAGCTTCTGGAAATACAGCAATGAACAAACAGACAAGTCTCTGTTCATATGGACTGTCTTAGTCATCTAATGCTGTTATAACAGAAATACCACAAGAAGATGGCTTTAACAAAGAGAAACTTATTTTCTCACAGTCTAATAGGCTAGAAATCCAAATTCAGGGCATCAGCTCCAGGGGAAGGCTTACTCTGTCAGCTCTGAAGGGAAGTCCATGCCATCAATCTTCCCCTAGACTAGGAGCTTCTCTGGGTCCAAAGGATGTGCTCTGCTCACGACACTGCTTTCTTGATGGTATGAGGTCCCCCTGTCTCTCTGCTCACTTCTCTCTTTTATATCCCAAAAGAAATTGGCTCAAAACACAATCCAATCTTATAGATTGAGTCTTGCCTCATTAAGATAACTACTGCCTTTCCCCCCATCATTAACATCATAGAGGCAGGATTTACAACACATGGGAATATCAGATCAGATGACAAAATGGTGGACAATCATACAATAGTGGGAATCTTGGCTTAGCCAAATTGATACACGTATTTTTGAGGGACACAATTCAATCCATGACATGGACCTTAAATTCTAGTGGGGGAATAAGATACACAACAGTAGGTAGATAGGTAGATAGGTAAGTAGGCAGACAGATAGATAGATGTTAACTAAAAACCAGTTGCCATTAAGTTGACTCTGAGTCATGGCAACTCCATGTGTGTCAGAGTAGAACTGTGCTGCATAGGGTTCTCAATGGATGATTTTTTCTTCAGAAGTAGATTCTCAGGCCTTTCTTCTGAGGCATCTCTGGTCAACTCAAACCTCTAACCTTTCAGTTAGCAGTTGAGCATGTTAACTATTTGCCCTACCTAGGGAAAGATGTTAGGTAGTGCTAAATGCTATGTAGAAAAATAAAGCAGTGTAATTGAGTAGAGAGTGATGATATCCTGCTTTAGATAGGTGTGGGAGTCTTAGTCTTCGAGCTAGGACTCAGGAGTCAGGAATGTTTAGAAATGAACTTTGAGTTTAGCTATTATTTCTATCAATAATAATAGCTAACATTTATCGAGCACTTTACATACATGATTCTCATTATTCATCATAATAGTTTGAGATATAACTTATTATTAGTTACATTTTATAAAGGAAGAAACTGAGACTCAGAGAGATTAAAATTTTTTTTTTTTTAATCACAATCATAGAGCTAATGAGGGAAGAGACAAGATCCAAGCTCAGGTTTTCCTGAATTTCAGATCCCTGTTCCTACTACTAAACTATGCTGGATATTTTCTTTATTAAGTTCTTTTGTACACAAATTTAAGTAAGTATGCTGTTGAACTATTTTTTCCCCTACAGTTCCAGTGTCTCACCCAGTCCTCACCATCAGGGCTCCCAGTGCCCAGGCTGTGGTGGGGGACGTGGTAGAGCTTCACTGTGAGGTCCAGAGAGGCTCTCCCCCTATCCTATACTGGTTCTATTACGAGGATGTCATCCTGGGGAACAGCTCAGCCCCCTCTGGAGGAGGAGCGTCCTTCAGCCTGACTGCAGAGCATTCTGGGAACTACTACTGTGAAGCCAGCAATGACCTGGAGACCCAGCGCAGTGAGGCAGTGGCAGTCAATATTATAGGTGGGTTAGTGGTACCTGGGCTAGAGGTCACAGTTCTGATAAATAAAATATTTCTACAATAGACTGTACACATTCTGCCATGTCCTAGAATTTTTGAACATGCACACCAAAGCTTGGGCCTTCTGGAAACTGGTATTGATTTCATGAAGGAAAGAAAAGGGAGTAAACATTAATCTTAGATTCTGACTATCACCCTTCACATGCTGTTATTTTGAAAATTACGAATTATATTGTAGATCGTTCATATGAAGAAATCAGGACTTGGCAAAAATTTCCCCTGATAGATATCAAGCCCCCATCTCTACAGTTTTGTTTAGATCTAAAACCATTGTCCCTGGAGCTCAAGTACAGGTCTCTCCTCTCAGTGCCTTCCAGGAACACCGCAGGAGTCGTTGGGGGGCTGCTTAGCATCCTTGGCTTTGCTGCTGCTGCTGCTGTTCTGCTGTACTACTTTAGGACCCAAAGGAAATCAGGTGGGTGTCTACCTCTTTCTCTCTGACGTTGTGACTTTTACCATTGTTATAATAATTTAGAGTTGTGTGTGCATCCTATAAAGTTCAATTATTCCCTTCTAAGTAGTAGACTGTTAGTTCTACTGACTGCCACTCAGCAGGCAATAGCGTCAAAAAGGTAAAACAAACTTCTCAATGAAGATGTAATCTCATGTGTTTAATGTGAGATAAATCAAGCAGTAGAGTTTTGTTTCCATTTAAAAGTTAGAAAAGCAAATGTTTATTGTTCCATCTCCATCTCAAAGCCTACTGAAAGTAACAAAAAGGATGAAAAATAGAGAGAAGTCCTCCATTAAAAAAAAAAAGATAATAGCTGTAGATGCAAACCATAACTCTGAAGAATGTCAGTCAAATATACTGAAATTCGAATAAAATCGAGAACACTGAGAATAAAATTTAAATGTCAGTGTCTGATTGTTTGTTGCTGGCATATAGAATACAATTTTTTTTTGTATGTTGCTCTTGTATCCTGCAACCTTGCTAAACTTCACTTACTAGTTCTGGTAGCTATTTTGTAGATTGCATCAGTTTTTCTACATAGATAATCATGTAATCTGTGAATAAAGACAATTTTACTCCTTTTTTTCCAATCTGTAGTCCTTTTATTTCTTTTTCTTGCCTTATCGTATTGGCTAGAACCGCCTATAACAATGTGAATAGAAATGGTGACAGCAAACATCCCTGTCTTGTTCCTGATCATTGGGGGAAAGTAATCGGTCTTTCATCATTGAGGATCCTGCTGCTGCTGCTGCAGTTGTTGGCTGCCATCGAGTCAGCCCTTGACTCATGGAGGCCTCATGCACAATGCAACAAAATGCTGTCTGGTCATGTGCCATCCCCATGATCAGTTGCAGATCAAATGGCTGTGATTCATAGGGTTTTTACTGGCTGATTTTCAGAAGTAGATCACCATGCCTTTCTTCCTAGTCCATGCTGGTCTGGAAGCTCCACTAAAACTTGTTCAGCATCGTAGCAACATGCAAGCCTCCACTGACAGATGGTAGCTGTGCATGATGTGCATTGGTAGGAAATCAAACTTGGGTCTCCTGCGTGGAAGACAAGATTTCTACCACTGAACCACCAATACCCCCTTAAGAATGATGTTAGCTGTGGGTTTTTCATAGATGCTCTTTATCAGGCTGAGGAAGTCCCTACTATAACCTCTCCTCACTTATCAACATGGTTAGGTTCCAAAGACCAGGACATTATGTGGAATTGGCATTATGCAATAATAATAAACTAATAAATGGAGGATGATTACATCATTTCATAAGTATCACATTACATCATTACATAACTGCCAAATTACATCGTTATGTAACTTCCAAAACACTGAGAATCATGGCCCCACCAAGCTGACACATAACCTTAACCATCACAGCCAATGCTACTTGCACCTCACACCTCGGTGTTCATTACTGCCAAATGTATGTCATTAATATGCAAAATAGTTGAATAGATTTTTTTACTATTGTCATAAATGGAAAATGTTGGGTAAAGAAATAGTAAGCGAGGAGAAGTCGTATTCCTAATTTGATGTGACTTTTTATAGGAAGGGCTGTTTGTCAAATGCTTTCTTCTACATTGATAAAGATGATCATATGGTCTTCTTTTTTAGTCTATTGACATGGTGAATTTTGAGTATTGAACCAGCCATGCATTTCTGATGTAAATTCCAGATGGTCATGATTGTTGGGTTTAATTTGCTAAAATTTTGTTAACAATTTTTGTACCTATGTTCATGAGGGATGTTGGTTGGTAGCTTTCTTTTCTTGTCATGCCTCCTTCTGGCTTGGTGTTAAGGTAATACCCATGTAGTTACCACTTCTGGTGTTCTTCATTATTTTTTGTATATCCATATTTCTATCTGGTATCGTTTGCTTTCTGCCTGAAACACTTCTTTTAACATTTCTTGTAGTACAAGTCTGCTGGTGACCTTGGTTGATAGTGTTGGTCAAGTCTTCTATATCCTTACTGATTTTTTGCCTACTTGATCTATCAATTATTGAGAGAGGGGTATTGAAATCATCAACTGTAACTGTGACTTTGTACACTTCTTTATGCAATTCTATCAGGTTTTGCTTCATGTATTTTGAATATCTGTTATTAAGTGCATAAATGTTTATAATTGTAATGTCTTTTTGATAAATTGACCACTTCATCACTATGAAAGACATTCTTTATTCCTGGTAATATTCTTTACTCTGAAATATTATTTGTCTGATATTAATGGATTAATGCAATTAATGTTAGCATGATTTTTCCCCTCCTTTTACTTTTAAACATTGTGTGCCCTATATTTAAAGTATATTTCTTATAGATAGGATATAGTTAATTCTTACTTTTTATACAATATGACAGTTTCTGCCTTTTAAATAAAGTGTTTAGACTATATTAATAAGATTATTGATATAATTAGGTTTAAGTCTATTATTTTGCAATCTGTTTTATATTCATCCCATTGTTCTTTGTTCTCCTTTTCCTCTTTTTTAAATTTTTTTCTGGATCCATTGAGTATTTTTTTACAGTTATACTTTACTTCCTTTGTTGGATTATTAGATATAACTCTTGGTTTTATTATTTTGGTGGTTGCTTTAGGGCTTGTATAGTATACATCTTTAACTTATCACAGTCTACATTCAAGTAATATTATATCACTTCACCTACAGTATATGAATTTTACCATGGTGTACTTCCATTTCCCCCCTTCCAGCTACCTTCTAATTATTTTGTAAACAATCAATTATCTTTTAAAGTGATTTAAATATAAAAAAATCTTATGTATTTACCCATGCAGTTACCATTTCCAATGTTCTTTATTCCTTTTTGTATGTCCATATTTTTAGCTAGTATCATTTTCTCTCCCCAAAGAACTTCTTTTAACATTTCTTGTAGCACAGGTCTGCTAATGATTAATTCTTTCAGCTTTTCTATGCATGTAAAAGTCTTCATTTTTCATTCATTTGTGAAAGATACTTTTACTGGTACTCTAGGTTGACAGCTCCTCCTCCCCCTAATTTGGGTACTTCAAAGATGTGGCTCCAATGTCTTCTCATGTACATTGTTTCCAACAAGAAATCTGCTGTCATCTCTATATTTGTTCTTTTGTAACTACTTTTGTTTCTCTCTATTTTTTCATGGATCAGGAATGTTTGAATCTATGGACTTTTTTTAACAGTGTTTTGTGTGATTGAAAGATGTCAAGACTTTATACTTTGGAATTACTAATCCTTTACTTTCTGTCTACTCCCTCCTGTGATGTAATGTGGCATCTCCTTTTCTATCATACCAAATGCTTTTGTCCTTCCTTTCTCAGGGCTCATAATGAAAACCAAGCAAACAGACAAACAAAAAAATAAACACTTGGACTTCAGTTTGATGAAAAACCTTACATATTTGTTTTAATTATACTGATCAAGCGTTGTCCTTTTATCCCTCTTTTCAAGCCTCCATCCTTCCCCTTCTTGGAAAGAAAAGTGTGATTAAGAGCTTGGCTGCTAACCAAAAGGTCGACAGTTCAAATCCACCAGCCGCTCCTTGGAAACTCTATGAGGCAGTTCTACTCTGTCCTATAGGGTCGCTATGAGTTGGAATAAACTTGATTGCAATGGGTTTTTTTTTTTTAATAGTACTTAGTGTTTTCTTAGATAATATTACATATAAAAGTGTGTCTTTGTGTGTGATTTTTAAATATATAAAGAGAATAAGAACACCAACCCCAATGGTACTCATCATAAAATCTATCATTCATTTAGAGTCTATTATATGCAATCTTACAGTTTAATTCTCTTAATTGTTCATTAAGCTCAATTCAGTTTGGTTCAACCAATATTATTATGTCATATTAGAGATAAAGAAACAGAGGTTTGGGGAAGTTCAGTAACTTCTCCAAATTTACACAGCTATAAAGAGTCAGGGTTAGATCTTAACTGGGGTGTCTCTAACTTTTGAGTCCATACTCTCTCCATTATACCTTGGTGACTTGTAGAAGTTTGGTTACATCTTGTACTTTAAAAATTACTTCTCTGTATCATGGTCCATCTGGAATGTCATTTACTAATTCATAACTTATACTAGAAGTGGAGACATTAGACCCTCAGTGTTGGAAGTTGATAAAGTTTTAAAAAACAGACAAATTAGTCAAGGCAACACCAAACAACATCAGGGAAGAAACATCACTGACCATCATTTTATGTAATTCGTGTGAATTTGACCCCAGGTGGTTCAGTCCTCCAAATATGTCCTTCTGTGGGAAACATTTTATTAAAAACTAGGCAAGCTTAACTAAGGAATTCTGACAGCCCACCAAACAGAGAATCTATGCCTTTCTCTTCTCAAAGTCTTGCCCACTCTCCCACCTTACAGCAAAATCTCCCTTCTCATTATTGATGAATCTTTTCTGGAAGGAGGACAACCGTTCCAAATTATTCTAAACATAAAGAGCTCTGCTCTTTAGCCTGAGTGTATCCTACAAGTTACCAAAACAAGCTATAAATTTATTGACTCTATAGCTGAATTGCCTAGGTTAAAATTTCAGTAATGTAACTTTTTTTACAGACATTTTAATTTATTGAACACTTATTAAATACACAGGCTAAAAAAAAAGAATTCAGTAATGTAAGTTGCTAACCACTTGACATTAGATGAGTAAATTAAACTCCCCATGCCCCAGTTTCTTCATATATACACTGATCATAATAATAGTGTCTACCTTTTAGATACTATGAGGTAATCAGAGCACAGTGCCTGGCCCATAAGTCTTCAGTGAATATTGCTATTATATAAATAGCTACCTCTATGGGTCTCAGTTTTGCCTTTTACACATGAAGAGATAGACCAACTCCAGATGCATCCTGGAAATTATCTAACCTGCCCACAAATGAGAAACATTGGCTGTTGATTGATGTGGATGGATCCCAATAGCTCTGAAGAGAGAGGTACAGGCCGGGATCACGTTCACATACCTCAGGTTTACCTCAGGAGGCCTGGTCCCTGAGGACAGCATTTGCAGGCATCATTCAGTCATTTTCCACTGGAGGGAAGTCTGAGTGTGTTTACTTTGGGCAGTAACTTGTGTTCTCTAAACCTAGTGAGACAGATGTTGAGCCACAGTTAAAATATCAGAAGTCAGGTATGGGAAACTTGAAGGAGGCTTACACTGCGGGCAAGCCAGAAAGATTTCTATATTTTGGCAACAGTGGAAAACTGCTGTATTGCCAAGGCTGATGAAGTAGGCTTTCATGCAATCACCTATCAAAAAATTGTCAACTAGTCGTTTTTTAGTGCTCAAAGTACATAATTTATTCTGTTGTTTACCAAATATTTATTGGATATTTTCAACACGCCAGGCGCTGGGATACAAAAATAATTAAGACAAGGTTTGCGTCCTCAAGGAGCATACTCTTTCATGAAGGAGAAGGTTAGAGGCAAATATGAAATAGATAATTACAAAACAATACAGTAATTTTAATGTTACAAGGTCTTATGTGTACGGAGGTAGGTCACTTAATCCTGCCTATTGGCATCAGGGAAAATTCTGGAGGAGGAATTATAAGAGGAAATTAGCCAGGAAAGAAAAAAGGAAAGGAAGAAGTGGAAAAATAGTACAATATTTACCCACATGACATGCAGTTCAATGTTTCTGGAATGGATTTTCAGGCATCACAGTAGAGAAAGAGAGGATAGATTTGAGCTTATTATGGTATTCCAATTGATCCATATTTGTGTAAGATTTCTGTGTTGATTTTAAGCCTCTCTTAGCCTCTCTAGACCTCAGTCTCCTTGTCTATACCAGTGGGATAGCATCTACCTCACAAGGCTGCAGTCAGAACAGAGGAGTGGATGTGAAGGAAGCCCTCGATCTGGGGTTAGATTTTGTGTGTGTGTGTGTGTGTGTGTGTGTATGGTAAAAGTATATATAACAAAACATTTGCCACTTCAACATTTTTTACATGTATAATTCAGTGTAAAGTTATGCTCATCATGTTGTACAACCAGAGTTATTTCTTAAGTTGTCTCACTTCTGCTTCTCAGTCACAACTACGTAGAGTTCATGTTGCTATTACTGATTGAACAGCAATCAGTAAACCTGATGCTGGGCAAATGTCTTTCAAGATAGAGTTGGATGTTCACTAAGATTTTTCATAACTGAGATATAGAATGGATTTGCTTTCAAGGAAGAACGCTCTCTAGAAGAACTTTCTAACATAGAGCATATTATTCATGTAAGAACTGAGAAAGAGAGAGACGAGACAGAGACAGAGCTCACTTAATGTGAATATTTCTTTGATTACTTTGCAGGAGGAATTGTCACTGGAACACCAGGGTAAGGTCTCTGCCTCTTGTGCTGCCAATATTTTCATGACTTATTTATATCCACAATAAAGGAACATAGAATTATGTACATTTTTAGAAATGTTTGAGTCACAATATTAACTGCAGAAGGGAATGGAAAAGAGAAAAACCAACACTTTTCTTGAAGAGCCTGCATGGTGTCTTACAGAGAAGGTGGATTATTATAATAGGTGGTAGAAGATTGAAGGGAACCTTGTAAAAAAGACAAAGGTTAAGTTCTGTGGGAAAGGAAAAGTGTTTGTGTATCAATGTTAAAGCATTTACATTTTTTTAAAATAATTCAAAAATAGTCAACTAAGAGTTTTTACCCTGTCAAAGAGACCACACTGTGTGGCTTTTGCCTCGGAGTGTGCCTCAGTCTGCCTGCCCTGTAATACTGCCTCAGCTCCATGTTGTGCCACATCCCTTCCGACATTTTCATGTAAGAGCCATGCAGACTTTCCGTGTAAGCAGCCACAATATTTTTATATGACCCGTGTTGGACTCTGTGCCTTCCTATATACTGGTTTCACTGAGACTATGTCATCTGCAAATACTTTTCTCCCTTGCCTCTCTCCCCTCTCTCACAGTTATAGACCCAATGAGTCTTCAGAGTCTTCCTTGTCCAGGCCCTCTGGAACAGGTCCCCAGGAGCTGGAGCTAGTATACAGAAATGGTGAGAACTCCCTAAATGGCAGGGGTTTTAAGACATGAGTCAGGGAGGGAGGAGGGGTTGAGCAATGGCCCATGACCCAGTCACATTCAATTTAAAAATGACATTCCTGGCATTATATTGGAGGATAGAAGTTGGTCATGAATTTGGTGGCTGGGAAGAAGAATCTTGGTTGTAGCCTGTTGACTACAGCCAACTGTAACACACATGTATATATGTGTGTATATATTAATTTTATTGTGCATTAGGTGAAAATTTACAGAGCAAATTAGTTTCTCATTCAAAAATGTAAAAACAAATTGTTTTGTGATATTGGTTGCAATCCCTGCAATTTGTCAGCACTCTCCTCCTTTCCACCCCAGGTTCCCCATGTCCATTGGTCCAGTTTTCCTGTCCCTTCCTGCTTTCTCGTCTTTGCTTTATGGCATGTGTTGCCCATTTGGTCTTGTATACATAATTGAACTAAGAAGCGCGTTCCTCACTTGTTATTGTTTGGCTAATCTTTGGCTGAAAAGTGGGCTTTGGGAGTGGCTTCAGTTCTGAGTTAGCAGGATGTCCATGGGTTATAGTCTTGGGAGTTCCTCCAGTCTCTGTCCGACCATTAAGTCTGGACTTTTTTTTTTTTTGTGAATTTGAATTTTGTTCTGGGACCCTTTATTTGATTCCTGTCAGAGCAGTTGGTGGTGGTAGCCAGGCACCATTTAGGTCTTCTGGGCTCAGGCTGGTAGAGGCTGTGATTCATATGATCCTTTACTCCTTTGGGCTTATAATTTCCTTGTGTCCTTGATTTTCTTTATTTTCCTTTGTTCCGGAGGGAAAGGGCCCAATAGATGTATCTTAGGTGGCCACTCACAAGCTTTTAGGACCCCAGATGCTTCTCACCAAAGATGTAGAATATTTTCTTTATGAACTATGTTATGCCAATTGACCTAGATGTCTCCCGGGACCATGATCCTCAATGCTCAGCCCCAGTTTAGATGTGTTTGGATGTGTCTATGAAGCTTCTGTGACTTTGCCTTGGTTAAGTTGTGCTGATTTCCCCTATGTCGTGTGTTGTCTTTCATTTCACTAAACTTGACACTTGTCTACTATCTAGTAGTGATATACTGTCCCCATTCCTCCCCTCTCTCATAACCATCAAAGATTTTTTTTTTTTTCTGTGTGTAAATCTTTTCTTGAGTTTTTATAATAGTGGTCTCATACAATATTTGTCCTCTTGTGATTGATTTATTTCACTCAGCATAATACCCTTCGGATTTATCCATGTTGGGAGATGTTTCACGGATTCATCATTGTTCTTTTTCATTGTGTAGTATTCCATTGTGTGTATATACTATAATTTATTTATCCATTCATCTGTTGATGGACACTTAGGTTGTTTCTGTCTTTTTGCTATTGTGAATAATTCTGCAATGAACGTGAGTGTGCATATGTCTATACGTGTGATGGCTCTTATTTCTGTAGGATATATTCCTAGGAGTGGGATTGCTGGATTGTATGGTATTTCTACGTCTGTCTTTTCAAGAAGGTGCCATATCATTTTCCATATTGGTTGTACCATTTCCATTCCCACCAGTGTATAAAAGTTCCAATTTCCCCGCAACCTCTCTAACATTTATTATTTTTTTGTTTTTTGATTTGTGCCAGTATTCTCAGGGTGTTATGGTATCTCATTGTATTTTTGATTTGCATTGCTCTAACAGCAAATGATCATGAGCATTTCTTCATGTATCTGTTAGCTGCCTGAATGTCTTCTTTGGTGAAGTGTCTGTTCATATCCTTTGTCGGTTTTTTAATTGGATTTTTTGTCTTTTTGTTGTTGAGGTGTTGAAGTATTTTGTAGGTTTTAGAGATTACATCCTTGTTGGATATGTCATAGCCAAAAATTTTTCCTCAGTCTGTAGGTTCTCTTTTAACTCTTTTGGTGAAATGTTTTGATAAGAATAAGTGTTTAAATTGTAGGAGCTCCTAGTTATCAAGTTTATCTTCTCGTGTTTGTGCATTGTTATTTATGGCTTGTATTCTGTTTATGCCATATATTAGGGCCCCTAGCATTGTCCTTATTTTTTCTTTCATGATCTTTATTGTTTTAGGTCTTATATTTAGGTCTTTGATCCATTTTGAGTTAGTTTTTATGTATGGTGTGAGGTATGGGTCCTGTTTCATATTTTTTACAGACAGACTTCCAGTTATGCCAGTACCATTTGTTAGACTGTCTTTTCCTCATTTAATGGTCTTTGGCCGTTTGCCAAATATCAGCTGCCTGTAAGTGGATGGATTTATGTCTGGGTTCCCAATTCTGTTCCACTGGTCTATGTATCTGTTGTTGTACCAGGACCAGGCTGTTTTGACTACTGTGGCTGTATAGTAGGTTCTCAGATCAGGTAGTGTGAGGCTTCCTACTTTGTTGTTGTTCTTCTTCAATAGTGCTTGGCTTATCTGCCCCTCTTCCCTTTCCATATGAAGTAGGTGATTAATTTCTACACCTCATTAAAGAATGTGGGAATTTGGATCAGGATTGCATTATATCTATAGATAACTTTGGGTAATATTGACAGTTTCACAATGTTGAGTCTTCCTATCCATAAGCATGGTAAGTTTTTCCATTTATGTAGGTCTTTTTTGGTTTCTTGCAGTGGTGTTTTGTAATTTTCTTTGTATAGGTCTCATGTCCCTGGTTAGATTTATTCTTAAGTATTTTATCTTTTGGGGGGCTATGGTAAATGGTATTGATTTCCTGATTTCCTTTTCAAAGTTCTTTTTGTTGATGTATAGGAATCCAACTGAATTTCGTATGTTAATCTTGTATCCTGTACTTTGCTGAAACCTTTTATTAGTTCCAGTAGCTTTCTTGTAGATTCTTTGGGGCTTTCTATGTATAGGATCATAGGGTTAGTTTTACTTCTTCCTTATCAATTTGGATGCCCTTTCTTTCTTTTTCTTGCCTTATTCCTCTAGTTTAAAGATTAGATATTGAATAAGAGTGACAATAAAGGGCATTCATGTCAAAGGGGAATGCTTTCAGTTTCTCTCTGTTGAGAATAACATTGGATGTTGGTTTTGTATAAATGCCCTTGATTATATTGAGGAATTTCCCCTCTATTTCTATTTTGTTGAGAGTCTTTATCAGGAATGGGTACTGGACTTTATCAAATGCTTTTTCTGTGTCAGTTGAGATGACCATATGATTCTTTCCTTTTATTTATATGGTGGATTATGCTGATTGATTTTCTAACGTTGAATCATCTTTGCATACCTGGTATGAATACCACTTGGTCATGATGCATTATTTTTTTGATATGCTGTTGAATTCTATTGGCGAAAATGTTGTTGAGAATTTTTGCATATATATTCATGAGGGATATTGGTCTGTAATTTCTTTTCTTCGTGGTATCTTTGCCTGGTTTTGTTGTCAGGGTTATGCTGGCTTCATAGAATGCGTTTAGGAATATTCCTTTTCTATGCTCTGAAGCAGTTTGAGTAGTATTGGTGTGAGCTCTTCTCTGAATGTTTGGTAGAATTCTCCAGTGAAGCTGTCTGGGCCAGGGCTTTTTGTTGTTGTTGTTGTTGTTGGGAAGTTTTTGTTTGTATGTTTTTTAAATTACCTCTTCAATCTCTTCTTTTGTTATGGTCTGTTTAGTTTTTCTACTTCAGTTTGTGTTAGTTTAAGTAGGTAGTGTGTTTCCAGAAATTTGTCCATTTCTTCTAGGTTTTTATATTTGTTGGAGCACTGTTGTTCGTAGCATTCTGTTATGATCCTTTTTATTTGAGTTGATTCTGTTGTGATATCACTCATCTCATTTTTTATTCGGGTTATTTGCTTAATCTCCAGCTTTTCTTTTGTCAGTTCGACCAGTGGTTTGTCGATTTTGTTGATCCTTTCAAAGAACCAACTTCTGGTCTTGTTGATTCTATTGTTTTTCTGTTCTCTATTTAATTTATTTCTGCTTAAGCTTTATTATTCCCTTCTGGCGACTGTGGGCTTCTTTTGCTACTCTCTTTCTATTTGTTCAAGTTCTAGGGTTAATGTTTTGATTTTGGCCCTTCTTTTTTGATGTATGCATTTACTGCTATAAATTAACCTTTAAGCACTGCTTTTGCTCTGTTTCAAAGGTTTTGGTAAGCTGTGTTTTCATTCTCATTTGATTAAATTATTATTTTTTTTTTAATTTCATCCTTGATTTCTTCTGTTATTCAGTGTTTTCCAAGCAAGGTGTTGTTCAGTTTCCATGTATTTGATTTCTTTTTCTGTGATATTCCCGTTATTGATTTCTACTTTTATGACATTGTGATCAGAGAAAATGCTTTGTATTATTTCAATGTTTTGGATTTTGTTGAGACTTGCTTTGTGGCCTAAAATGTGGTCTATTCTGAAGAATGTTCCATGTGCATTGGAAAAATGTATACTTTGCTGCTATTGGGTGGAATGTTCTGCATATGTTTATGAGGTTGAATTGATTAACTGTGGCCTTTAGATCTTCTGTATCTTTACTGAGTTTCTTTCTAGATGTTCTATCCTTCACTGAAAGTGGTGAGTTGAAGTCTCCTATTATTGTGGAACTGTCTATTTATCTTTTCTACACTGTTAAACTTTGTTTTATGTATTTTTGAGCCCTGTCATTGGGTGCGAGCCCTGGTAGAGCAGTGATTAAGAGCTCGGCTGCTAACCAAGTGGTCAGCAGTTTGAATCCACAAGCAGCTCCTTGGAAACCCTATAGGGCAGTTCTACTCTGTCCTATTAGGGCTGCTATGAATTGGAATCAACTTGATGGCAATGGGTTTGGGTTTTTCTTTTTTTTTTTTGGTCATTGGCTGTGTATATATTTATTATGGTTGTATCCTTCCAGCGTATTGACCCTTTAATCATTATATAGTGTCCTTCCTTATCCTTTATGGTGCATTTTGCCTTAAAGTCTATTTTACGAGAGATTAATATTGCCACTCCTGCTCTTTTTTGGTTATTGTTTGCTTGGTATATTTTTTTCCAAACTTTGAGTTTGTTTATGTCTTTGTGTCTAAGGTATGTCTCTTGTAGAAAGCATATAGACTGGCTATTTTTTTTTTTTTTTATCTATTGTGTCACTCTCTGTCTTTTTACTGGTGCATTTAAGCCATTTACATTCAGCATAATTACTGGTAAGTAAGAGTTTACTGCTATTATTTTGTTGTACTTTTTTTTGTGATGTTGATGGTTTCTTTGTTCCACTTAATTTTCTGTGCTGAGTTTTCTTTTGTGGATTTTCTTTTCATTTCTTTTGTTATTATTGATTTTTTGTTTACTGTGCCTTTATGTTTTACTTCTTTTTTATTTCAGTGGTAGGTTTGTTAGCTTCCTTTGTGGTTACCTTGAAATTTACCTTTATTTTCCTAAGTTTAAACCAATCTTCTGTTTCTTAATATTGCCTTGACTTCCTCTCTATAAGGAAGTTCTGTAACTACACAGATTATCCCTCTTTTTTGTTTTGGTGTTATCATCGTTTACATATTAACGTGTCTGGTTCCCTGTTTTCTGTCATTTAGCTTTGTTTTATTTTCGAGAATTCCCTATTTGGGTTGGTATCTGGTTGATCTGCCCTGTATCTGAATCTTGGATTGTTGTCCAATGTTGTTGATTCTCTAACCAGAGAACTCTGTTTAATATTTCTTGTAAGTTTGGTCTCGTTTTTACAGATTCCCTCAATTTCTGTTTCTCTGGAAATGTCCTAATTTCACCATCATATTTGAGAGACAATTTTGCTGGATATATAATTCTTGGCTGGCAATTTTTTTCCTTCAAGACTTTATATATGTCATCCCATTGCCTTCTTGCCAGCACGATTCTCTATAACATCTTGATTCTTCTCACACAGAAAATCCTGAAGATAGCAATCTGTTGTATTCCCAGATCTTGATCATCCAGCAAGCAAAAGGAAATTCAGGTGAGGCATCTCCCGGACAAGTAGAAATAAGGTGGCAGTGTGATATAAGGTACAGCAAGGGGTCTTTGATTAAAGAGTCATCTCAAATACAAGTCCAACATGTAAACTTCTCCTGTATTTCCAGTAACAATCATATCCATTCCCTCTTACTAGTCCACACCACCACAATTGCCTCATAAGCTCCTTGAGGATGGACACTGTGACTTTTTCACTAATGTATCCATAGCATTGAGAGTAATGCTTGGAAAACTACCAAAAAAACAAAAAAAAACAAACCTGTTGCTGTCGAGTCTATTCTGACTCATAGCAACCCTGTAGGACAGAGTACAACTGCCCTGTAGAGTTTCCAAGGAGCAGCTGGTAGATTCGAACTGCTGACCTTTTTGGTTAGCAGCCAAACACTTAACCACTGTGCCACCAGAGCCCCTGGAAACTATAGACCCCCTGAAATACATTTTGAATGAATAAATTCACTATTTATAAATTAACACACTATTTACTAAGTTAAACTTCTCATAATCTAACAAGTAGACTATTGTAATTTTCTTAAGTGGTCTCTTTATTTTAGTCTTGCTCTCTTCCAACTTTCCAACAATCTGTTTCCAGCATGATCCTTCAGAGATGCACAACTGATCACATTATTTCCTAGATTGAACACCCTCACTGACTCTCCTTTTCAAAGCATAAGCCCTGCCTTCCTTTACACTCCAACCCACCAAGCTCTGCTTTGTATCCTCACTCTATGCATACTGAACTCTTGGCATTCTCCTGATCATACCAAGCTGTTTTATGATCCTGGAATCTCCTTGCCCCTAGTTTACCTGGTGACCCCTGCTCACATTTCAAGACTCATCTCAAGTGCCACTGTGAAACTTACAGTGACTCCACTACCCCTCCCCATGCCCAGCCCCGGGGGAAACTGATGACCCTTTACGGCATCAGCATAGTTCAGTATGTATTTCCAGCTTGGTATCCATAATGCTTCTTGCATTGTTTCTGTGCTTATCTCTCCTCTTCGAAATTATCTAATTTTTTTGTTGTTGTTGTACTTTAGGTGAAGGTTTACAGAACAAATAGTTTCTCATTAAACAGTCAGTACGCATATTGCTTTATGACATTGGCTAACAACCCCACGACAAGTCAACCCTCTCCCTTCTTGACCTTTTTTTTTTTGGTGAAAATATACATAGCCAAAGATACAGCATTTCAAAAATTTCTACATGCACAATTCAGTGACATCGGTTACGTTCTCCCAGTTGTGCTGTTATTCTCACTTTAGATGAAGGTTTACAGAACAAAACAGTTTCTCATTAAACAGTGCACATGTTGGCCTGTGACAATGGTTAACAGCCCCACTACATGTCAACACTGTCCTCACTCAACCTTGGGTTCCCTATCACCACCTTTCCTGTACCCTTCTGTCTTCTAGTCCTTGTTCCTGGACTGCTGTGCTTCATTTAGTCCCGTTTTGTTTTATGGGACTGTGCAATACCCCACTGAATGGTGAACCTCAGAAGCGACTTCACCACTGAGCTAAAAGGGTGTCTGAGAGCCATACTCTCGGGGTTTCTCCAATCTCTTTCAGGCCAGTACATCTGTCCTTTTTTGTGTGTGTTTAGAATTTTGTTCTACATCCTTCTCCAGCTCTGTCCAGAACCCTCTATTGTGACGCTGGTCACAGCAGTCAGTGGTGGTAGCCAGGCACCATCTAAATGTACTGGACTCAGTCTGGTGGAGGCCTTGGTAGCTGTGGTCCATTAGTCCTCTGGACTAATCTTTTCCTTGTATCCTGTTCTCTTCATTCTCCCTTGCTCCCGCAGGGGTGAGAGCAGTGGAGTATCTCAGATGGCTGCTCACAGGCTTTTAAGACCCCAGACGCTACTCACCAAGGTAGAATGTAGAACATTGTCTTTATAAACTGTGTTATGCCAATTGAGCTAGATGTTCCCTGAGACCACGGTCCCCACAGCTCTCCGCCCAGCAATTCAGTCCCTCAGGGAGTTTGGATGTGTCTATGGGGCTTCCATGACCTTTCCTTGTACAGGTTTTCTGGTTTCCCCAGTGTTGTGTACGGTCTCACCTTTCATCAAAGATATCACTTATCTATTGCCTATTTAGTATTTCCCCCAACCCCTCCCATCCCTTTAACCAACAAAGATTGTTACTTTTTGTATGTAAACTTTTCCATGAATTTCTACAATAGAGGTCTCATACAATATTTGTCCTTTTGTGATTGCCTTATTTCACTCAGCATAATGTTCTCCAGTTTCATCCATGTTATGAGATGCTTCACAGATTCATCATTGTTCTTTATTATTGCATAGTACTCCATTGTGTGTATGTACCATAGTTTGTTTATCTATTCATCTGTTGATGGGCAGAAATCATCTAATTTTTAATAGATGACCATTGTTCAATGAATGTTAATTGGCTGAATAAATAGATGAGATACAAGCATCCCTTGGGAGGATAGAAAACACACACTTTGAATTTTCTTAATGGCTCTGTTACAAAACTTTGTCTCCCTGAGAATTTTCTCTATGTGGCTTTAGAGAACCAACCCTCTCTTCAGCCTCCTGCAATTTCCCTGTGCAAGGTGAAGTGAGTCATCTTTTCCCCCTTCTTCCAGATGATCAGAACAGTCATAGAGGCCCTGAGAGGGAGGGGGAGCCCCTGCTGGGGTTGTAATGAACAGAGGAGCAAGAATGAAATTGTTAGGAAAGTTGTCCTGGGCATTTGGTGGGGGCGGGGGAAGGAAAGACTTTGTTAGTGTGTGCATATGTGTTTTGTAGGGGGATTTATCTGTGAGGGCTTGGAAGAAACCCACAAAGGAAAAGTCAAGAGATGAGTTAACAGAAGAAAGATTGGCTTGGAATGCATTGGGTGTAGGTTATAAGTAAGAGTATGTTGCCCATGGTTTAATACTTTTCTTTCTTCCTCCCATCCAACAGCAAATTCATCAAGGCTGCATCAGGAGGATAAGGTAGGTATGGTTTCCTGGCTTTCTTTCTCCTC
Source organism: Trichechus manatus latirostris (assembly GCF_000243295.1). Lineage (NCBI taxonomy): Eukaryota > Metazoa > Chordata > Mammalia > Sirenia > Trichechidae > Trichechus > Trichechus manatus. The sequence goes on from NW_004444269.1 coordinate 484,998, forward strand.
TGCTGGTCCTCTTCTGTATTTTGGTACTTACTGTTTATGTTTTTACCCAGGAACCCCCAGTCATCTATTCAGAGTTGAAGAAGGCACGCCCAGAGGACTCCCCAGGGCAGGCCGACAGTAGAGACAGGGACCATGAAGATGCTACAGAATACTATGAGAATGTCCCATGCACATCATCGGCCTTGGACCACTAGCCCCTCACCCAGAGAGCATGGTAGAGATCCTAGGGAAGCATCCTGTGCCATTCTTCCTGTTCTTTCCAACCAGGAACTTCTTTCCCTCTCAGACTCTGCCCCCAGGAGGCTGGAATGCAGGAGGCCCAAGGTTATGCAAAAAGCCTGCCTATCTCCTCTGAGCCTGAGTCAATGTGTTCTCTTGGAAAGAGTGGGCGGCATTTGTACAAGTGCCTCTTTCTTTCCACAGTGGAGACACATGGCGAGGCAGGCGGGCCTTCAGCTTCTGGTGCGGTGGAATAGAGGAGAGAGAATCTGTCTAGCAAGGATGACAAGAGTGAAATAATAGCCTTTGATATAATTGTGATTGGAGGTTCTTGATGTTTTCCCTGCATATACAATTTTCTCTAAACATTTTGTTTTCTTTTTGTGTGGTTGATGGTGGCATTTTTAAAGCTTTGATATATATGCTGTGTTCCTGTTACCAAACTGGAAACAACCAAAGCGAATTATAAAAAATGGTTTTCAGGTGACTGTATCTGAGGTGCATTTTTGTGCATATAGGATGACGTTCCCAACCAAATCAGCTTCAGTTATGATGAAAAATTACCTCAATATTTCATTACATAGTCTGGTTTAATATGTGACCCCTGTATCCTTACTCCAGGGATCTAAGGTGCACAGAATTACATTAATCATAATCTTTGCTTCATGACAGTCTCACCATTGTCATGAGTGACCCAGTCCTAGTTAGTTAGCTAGTTTTAATTATGTTAGAAGGACTCATTGACCCCAAAACAATAACCTACTACATCTAACCATTTGGCCTTTCCCATCTGTTATGGGTTGAATTGTGCCCTGCCTACTCTCCCCCCACAAAAAAAAAAAAAAATGTATATATATATATATATATGTCTTGGAATCCTAACCCTTATACATGTGGATGTCATCTCATTTGGGAACAGTTTTCTTTATTATGTTCATGGGGCCATATTGGTGTAGGGTGTGTCTTAAGTCAATCACTTTTGGGACATAAAGAGAGCAAATTAGACACAGAACCAAGCAAGCACAAATGAGGAAAGATGGACGTCACCTGGAGATCACCAAGCAACTGAGGAAGAAAAGCTGAAAGAGACAAGAATTTTCCTCTGGAGTGAGAACAGAGAGACTTCTAGAGCTAGTGCCCTGAATTCAGACTTCTAGCCTCCTAAATTGTAAGAATAACTGTACATCAAGGCCACCCACTTGTGGTGTTTCTGTCATAGATTCATTAAGAAACTAAGACACCATCCCATTCCTCTGCTTCACTCCACCTGATGTAAACATCATGCTGAACCCCGTGTTCATTATTCCCTTGCTCTCCTCTTTATATCATATTAATTCATTTTGGTTAGCAGCCCTAGTTCTCAACCACAGTGCCACCAGGGCTGCAATGTTTTCCTTAGATGTATATTTTTTATATTAATTATTTCCACTTTATACATTATAAGACTATATTGCATGTAATGTTTCAGGGCTTCCTTTTCATTTAATGTTATATTTCTAAGATTCCTCTATATTGTTGAATATTGCTGTAGTCCATTCGTTTGATTCCTACTTAATATTTCTTTGTGTAAATATCTGGCTTAATGTTCTCCTAGCTGTAGCTATTCAAAAAATCTTTTCCACAGTGTCTGGGAAATTGAGTATGACAAAAGTGAAAAATGTGTCAACAGTTTTCAGGTGTTTTATACTCATTTTGAAATCCTAATGTTCCCAAATGTCTCTCAACCTCACAAGCCCTAGGAACACATGAGGTCATGTTAACATTAATCTCTAAATCTTGCTGATGCTAGGCCCTCACCTGGGTACATAGGAATTCCAGTTCTTTGCAAAGTATCATCTCTCCCTCTGACCTATATTTCTACGAATCTCTACGGGGTATGTTGCATGCATTCAAAAACTCAACCACGGCTGGTACCCACTGGCACACCATTTCTGAAGATGTACTGGCAGGACCATCCTAGCCTTCACAAATCTTAGATTCCACCACTATGGAAGCTCAGTTTTGATGTCATCTCCATCTTTGCCAGCTAAGTCGTAGATGCTGGCCTCAACAACTGCAAATAGTAGATCCATGCTGCTCCTCCTGGCCTGTGTCCCTACTCTGGGCCTTTGACATCATGCCATGGTGTCCTGCCTTTGCTGAGTTGCTGATCTCTGCCAGCTCACCTTCACATTGACTTCGCAGTTTTAAGATCCCCTGCAAAAGGAGAAGGAGAATGCCCCTGTTCTCTATGTAATACACTCTGCCATTTTTCTCCCATGGCAAATACATGCCTCCAGAACAGCTGCGTGTAGACAGGTTGTGGGTATGCCACCAGACTGTACTTGGAGGCTCTTCTGCCTTCTAAACCTGCTCCTAGTTTGGAATCATCTTGCCAGGTTCCTTTGTACCTTTTAGTGTATTTTCTCTCAGGGACCAGTTATCTCTTCCTATGTTACGTCCACTCCTTCCACTCTGAACTCAGGTATGGACAAAATAAGTTCAAGGGTTGCATTTTATTTGTGATAAATAAAATGAACTCCATGCAAATTAGTGCATATAAATAGAGGGAAAGGTGAGTCCTAACTTCACAACTCTGATATAACAATAGTGCAAATTCTGACCTCCCTGGAATATGAATTATACTCGCGTGTTGCACCACCTGGCTATTCGTTTTGAATTCCCACCTACAAAATCTGTAGCCCAGAAATTACAGATAGCATAATGGGGCTTTTTGAAAAAACAAACAAACAAATGAAAAAACACCTGGAGCTTTCAGTCTTTCCCACACATACCCTTGTAATAACTCCTTACATCAGTGCCTCTCTTCAGTCATGGTTTACCAAAGGAAAAGCCACATGAGGAACTTGGATTTAGTCTCTAATGTGTATCAAAAGTTGATCTTAACATAAAGTTAAAAGAACCTAGAAACTAGAACAAGCCTATAGTTCTAGTTAAGGATTCTACCATTGCCAGTTAAATCTGGGAAGCTCAACTGAAAGCCCAGAATGTGGCCAGTGTCCATAAAAATGACTTGATTTCAAGACCTTCTCCATAAGCCATTGCTTTTTCCTACAATCCAATAGCTTAAGGTCTTAAAGCGTGTCTGTGAATTACTACTACTACTAGTTGCTGTCAAGTCAACTTTGACTCATGGCAACCCTATGTGTGTCAGAGAAGAACTGTATTCCTTAGGATTTTTAATGACTAGTTTTTCAGAAGCAGATCACCAGGCCTTTCTTCTGAGGTATCTCTGGATGGGCTCAAACCTCCAACCTTTCAGTTAGCAGCAGAGCACAATAACTGTTTATAACACCCAGGGACTCCCTCACTGAACTACATCTCTTTTCTCTCTTTACATGCTTCCTGACTCTCACTCATTCAACAAATATGTACGAGCACCTACCATATGCCAGGGATTTGCTAAGTAATGATACTAATAGCTAATGCATTCAGATATTTACTACTTGCCAGACACTGTGCTAAGTGTGCTACATGCCTTATCTTATTTAATCCTCACAACAAACATATAAAGTAGAAACCACTATGTGATCATTAAGGTTGTATGTCAACTTGTCTGGGCCATGATTCGCAGTGGTTTGGCAGTTATGATAAAGTTTGGCAGTAGTATAATGACGTAATCACCTCCATGATGAGATATTCCTTCTAAGTGAAAGATAAGTTGTTGTATCTTGCCCCGTTACAACTAAAAAGGAGGCACAATGCCTAGTGGGCCTCTTTGGATTTTGGAGGCAACATGTCTCTCGTTTGGGTGTGCTACTCTGGCCTATTTATAAAGTGACTTGAAAAACGGCTGGTTTTGAGTGGGGCCCAGAACAAGCAAAGGCTCTGCAACAGATTCAGCTGCCGTGCAAGCAGCTCTGCTGCTCAGGCCATAAGATCCGGCTGATCCAATGGTGCTTGAAGTGTCAGTGGCAGATTGAGATGCTGTTTAGAGTCTTTGGCAGGCCCTATTGGTGAATCACAGCGCACACCCTTAGGATTTTGGAGCAAGGTCCTACCATCCTCTGCAGATAACTTCTCTCCTTTTGAGAAACAGCTTTTGGCCTTTTACTCTGCCTTAGGAGACTGAACGCTTAACCGCGGGCCATGAAGTCACCATTCAGCCTGAGCTGCCCACCATGAACTGGGTGTTGTCTGACCCACAGAGCCATAAAGTTGGACGTGCACAGCAGCACTCCATCATTAAATGGAAGTGGTATATACAAGATTGCACCTGAGCAGGACCTGAAGGCACAAGTAAGTTGTATGAGGAAGTGGCCCAAATGACCATGGTCTCCACTCCTGCCACATTACCTTCCATCTCTCAGTCTGCACCTATGCCCTCAAGGGGAATTCCTTACGGTCAGTTGACTAAAGAAGAGAAAACTCATGTCTGCTTTATAGATGGTTCTGCGTGATATGCAGGCACCACTAGAAAGTGGGTAGCGGCACTTTTTTCTGAGATCTCCCTGAAGGACAGCGGTGAAGGGAAATCCTCCCAGTGGGCAAAACTTCGAGCAGTGAACCTGGTTGTTCACTTTGCTTGGAAGGAGAAATGACCAGATATGTGATTGCACACTGATTCATAGGCTGTGGTCAATGGTTTGGCTGGATGGTCAGGGACTTGAAAGGAACATGACTGGAAAATTGGTGGCAAGAATTATAAGGAAGATAGATCTGTCTAAATGGGATAAAGAAGTGAAGATATTTGTGTCTCATGTGAATACTCACCAAAAGATGACCTCAGCAGAGGAGAATTTTAACAGTCAAGTAGATAGGACAACATGTTCTGTGGAAACCAGTCATCCTCTTTCCCTAACCACTTCTGTCATTACTCAATGGGCTCACGAGCAAAATGGCGATAGTGGCAAGATGTAGATTATCTATGGGCTCAGCAACATGGGCTTCCACTCACCAAGGCTGACTTGGCTACAGCCACTGCTGAGTGGCCAATCTGCCACCAGCAGAGACCAACACTGAGTCCCCATTCCTTGAGGTGATTGGCCAGAAGCCCGGTGGTAGATTGATTACATTAGACTGCTTCCGTCATGGGAAGGGTAGCATTTTGTTCTTACTACAATAGATACTTACTCTGGATACAGATTTGCCTTCCCTGCACACAATGCTTCTGCCAAAGCTACCATTCCTGGACTTACAGAATGCCTTATCCACCGTCATGGTATCCCACACAGCATTGTCTCAGATCAAGGGACCCACTTCACAGCAAATGAGGTGTGGCAATGGGCCTATGCTCATGTAATTCACTGGTCTTACCATGTTCCACAACATCCTGAAGCAGCTATTCAGATATTCAGTTGTTTCAACACCATTTCTTGAAAATACTTTCTTTTCCCCATTGTATTACCTTGGCAATTTGTCAACAATCAATTTACCATATAAGTGTGGGCCTATTTCCGGTAATACTATTCTGTTCCATTGTTTTTATGCATCTATCTTTGTGCCTCAAACCACACTTTCTTTCTTTCTTTTTATTGCTGTGCTTTAAGTGAAAGTTTACAATTCAAGTTAGTCTCTCATACAAAAATCTACACATACATTGTTATGTGACCCTACTTGCTGTCCCTATACTGTGCCAGCACACTCTTCCTTTCCACTCTGGATTTCCTATGTCCATTCAACCAGCTCCTGACCCTCTCTGGCTTCTCATCTCGCCTCCGGACAGGAGCTGCCCATTTAGTCTCATGTATCTAGTTGAGCTAAGAAGCACACTCTTCAAAAGTATCATTTTATGTCCCATGGTCCAGTCTAACCTTTGTCTGAAGAGTTGGCCTTGGGAATGGTTTTAGTTTTGAGCTAACAGAGAGTCCAGGGCCCATGTCTTCCGGGATCCCTCCAGTCTCAGTCAAACACCAAACCATACTTTCTTTCTTTTTTTTTTATTGTACTTCAGGTGAAGGCTTACAGAACAAATAGTTTTTCATGAAACAGTAGTACACATATTGTTTTATGACATTGGTTAACAACCACACAACATGTCAACCCTCTAACTTCTCAACCTTTTTTTGTTGGTGAAAATACACATAGCCAAAGATACACCATTTCAAAAATTTCTACATGCACAGTTCAGTGACATTGACTACGCTCTTCCAATTGTGCT
>NW_004444269.1:493040-494373 GCF_000243295.1 Trichechus manatus latirostris
CAACATTTGTTATTTCCAGTGTTTTTGATTTCGTACCAGTAATGCTGGGGTGAGATGGTATCTCACTGTGGTTTTAATTTGCATTTCTCTAATGGCTAGTGATCGCCAGCATTTCCTCATGTGTCTGTTGGCCATTTGAATGTCTTCTTCGGTGAAGTGTCTGTTCATTTCCTTTGACAATTTTTTAATAGGATTATTTGTCTTTTTGTTGTAGGGGTGTTGGATTTTCTTGTAGATAATGAAGATTAGACCTTTGTCTGACTTGTACTGTCCAAAAATTTTTTCCCCGTCTATAGGCTCTGTTTTTACTCTTTTGGTAAAGTCTTTTGAAGAGCATAGGTGTTTGATTTTTAGAAAATCCCAGTTATCTAGCTTATCTATTGGGGTTTGTGCATTGATGCTTATGGTGTTTATCCTGTTAATGCCATGCATTAGGGCCTCTAGCATTGATCCAATTTTTTTTCTATGAACTTTATAGTTTTTGGCTTTATATTTAGGTCTTTGGTCCATTTTGAATTAGTTTTTGTATATGGTGTGAGGTATGGGTCCTGTTTCATTTTTTTGCAGATGAACATCCAATTTTGCCAGCATCGTTTATTAAAAAGACTGTCTTTTCCCCATTTGATGGACTTTGGGCCCTTGTCAAAGATCAGGTGACTGTAGGTGTATGGATTTACATCTGGGTTCTCAATTCTGTTCCATTGGTCAATGTGTCTGTCATTGTACCCGTACCAGGCTGTTTTGACTACCATAGTTGTATAGTAGGTTCTGAGGTCAGGTAGTGTGAGTCCTCCTACTTTATTCTTCCTCAGTAGAGCTTTGCTTATCAGGAGCTTCTTCCCTTTCCATATAAAGTTAATGATTAGCTTTTCCATCTCTTTAAAGAATGTTTTTGTCATTTGGATTGGGATTGCATTGCATTTGTAAATTGCTTTGGGTAGAATTGTCATTTTCACAATGTCGAGTCTACCTATCCATGAGCATGGTATGTTTTTCCATTTATGTAGATCCTTTTGGGTTTCTTGCAGTAGTGTTTTGTAGTTTTCTTTGCATAGGTGTTTTACATCCCTGGTTAGATTTATTCCTAAGTATTTTAATTTTAGGTGCTGTTATAAATGATATTGCTTTCCTCATTTCTTTTTCATCGTTCTCTTTATTTGTGCATAGGAATCCAACTGATTTTTGTATGTTTATCTTGTATCCTGCTAGTCTGCTGAATCTTTCTATTAGTTCCAGTAGATTTCTCGTGGAGCCTTTAGGGTTTTCTGTGAATAGTATCATATCATCTGCAAACAGGGACAGTTTAACTTCTTCATTACCAATTTGGATGCCC
>NW_004444269.1:495462-527218 GCF_000243295.1 Trichechus manatus latirostris
TTTCATTCTCATTTCATTCTAGGAATTTTTTGATTCCATCTCTGATTTCTTCTATTACCCAGTGATGTGTAAGCAGGGTATTATTCAGTTTCCATGTAATTGATTTTTCTTCCTTACTTTTTCTCTTGTTAATTTCTACCTTGATGGCATTGTGGTCAGAGAAGATACTTTGAATTATCTAAATGCCAAACCATACTTTCTTGATTACTGTGGCTTTGTAGTTACTTTTGAAATCAGTTAGTGTAAGTCTATGAACTTTGTTTTCATTTTTTTTTCCAAAATTGTTTTGGCTAATCTAGGTCTTTAGCCTTCCCATACAAAATTTTTAATTGGTTTGCAATTTTTTTCAAAAAAAGCCTCAAGATTTTGATTAGGATTGCATTGACTCAATAGATCAATTTGGGGAGAAATACCATCTTAACAAAATTGAGCCTTCCAATTTATGAGAGCACTATATAACTTTCCAATTATTTAGGTCTTCTTTAGTTTCCTTCTTGCACATCATTTGTTAATTTTATTCCTAATTATTTTGTTTTATGCCACATTAATGAGTTTTTAATTTCCTTTTATTATTACTTATTACAACTATTACTGGTAAGTGTTCTCTCTTCTCTGATTTTCTGAAAGAGATTGTATAGAATCAGTATTTCTTCCTAAAATATTTGATATAATTCACCAGGGAAGCCATTTGGACCTGGAGTTTTCTTTGTAGGAAGATTTTCATAAAGAATTTAAGTTCTTAATATATTAAGAACTGTTCTTATTTTTTGTTTCTTTTTGTATCAGTTTTGGTCAGTTGTATTTTTCAAGAGATTTTTATATTTTGTCTAGTTGTTAAATTTGTTAGTGTAAAATGCCTTAGTATCCCTTTAAGGTCTGAAGTATCTGTAGTGCTAACCTCTCGTTTAATTCCTAATATTGGTGCTGTGTGCTGTCTTTTTCATCTTGATCTGTCTTGCTAAGGAGTTCTCAATTTTGTTGACCCAGCTGTTGTCTTTGATAATTCCCTTCATTTTTTTCCTCCTTCTATGTTGTTGATATCTGCTGTTTATTATTTCCTTCCTTCTCCTAATTTTATGTTTGGTAGACAAAATTCTAAGATGGCAACCTAGATTCTGCCCCCAGTGACCCATATCCTTGTATTATCTCCTCCTTTTGAGTGTGATGAATACTTGCGAATATAATGGAATACCACTCCTGTGATTAATTGCTAAGCATTTGACTTTGAGTTAATCAAAAGGGAGATTATTCTAGGTTACCTAATCAGGTGAGTCCTTAAAAAGAGGTGAGGTGTCAAAGAGATTTTCCTGGTAGCCTCAACGAAGAACCAAACTGCCCAGTTGTGAACTACCTAGGAAGAAGAGTAACCCCTAGGGGCTGAGAGCAATCCCCAGGCAACAGCAAGCAAGAAAACAAGACCTCAGTCATAACAATCAAAAGGAAATGTATTCTGCCAACTAGCTGAGGAAGCTTAGAAATGGATCTCTCCTTAGTCAAGTCTCCTGATGAAGACTCAGCCAGCAAGCACCTTGATTTCAACCTTGTGAGACCTTGATTAGAGGACCCAGATGAAATGTGCAATATCCCTGACCCATAGAAACGGAGATAATAAACCTGTGCTGTTTAAAGCTGCTAAATTTGGGTAATTTGTTATACAACAATAGAAAATGAATACATCATATCGGCTCTGCTTGTTTTTTTGTTTTTTTTCCCCCTTGCTTCTTAAAGTGGTTCTTTGAGTCATTCATTTTAGATCTTTCTTCTTTTCTAATATAAGCATTAAAAGCTATGAGTTTTCCTCCTAGCACTGGGTTAGCTGCATCTCATAAATGTTATTCTTATTGATATGGTTAGAGTTAAGTCTTCCATTTCATTATTTGTTTTTTGTTTGGTTCCTAAAGTTTTTAAACCTCCGTTCACACTCTCCTACCTTCTTCCAGATTATCTGATTTTTTTTTAGTATTTCATTCAGTTTGAAATAGTTTCTAATTTGTATGTTGTTGTTGCCATCAAGTTGACTCTGACATCCTTTGCGCTATCTTCTTGACTCGTTATTTATTTAGAAGTGTGTTGTTAATTCTCAAGTACTTGGTATCTTCCTGGAGCCCTGGTGGCAAACTGTTTAAGCATTTGGCTACTAACCAAAAGGTTGGCAGTTTGAATCCACCAGCTGCTCCTTGGAAATCCTATAGGGCAGTTCTACTCTGTCCTGTAGGGTCACTATGAGTCGGAACCAACTCAGTGGCAATGATTTTATTTTTTTGATGGGAGTGAGTTAGGGATCTTCCTAAATATCTTATTGGTATTGATTTCTAATTTAATTAAATTGTGTCTGGGCAACATGCTATGATTTCAATCCTTTCGGACTTATTGGGACTTATTTAAAAACAAAACAAAAACCAAAAAATCTGTTGCTGTCAAGTCGATTCCAACTCATAGCAACCGACAGGGTTTCCAAGAAGCAGCTGGTGGATTCGAACTGCTGACTTTTTGGTTAACAGCCAAATTCTTAGGCCCAGCATATGGTCTGTCTTGGTGAATATTCCACGTGTACTTGAAAAGAATGTATATTCTGTAATTTCAGAGTGTAGTGTTCTATGAATAACAATTAGGTCAAGGAGACTGAGAGTATTGTTCAAATTGTCTGCGTCTTTATTGATTTTTTGTCTTGTGTTCTATAAATGGTTGAAAGAAGAATGTTAAAATTTCCCACCACGATTGTGGAATTATCTATTTCTCCCTTTATACCATGTATTTTGAGGCTCTGGTACTAAATGCATATGTATTAGTAATTATGTTTTCCTATTAATAGTCTTTTTATTGAATTCTATTTTCATACTTTTAAATATTCTTCTTTTAAATATTTATTCTAAAACATGAATTTAAAAGTTTTATAATACTCCATCATATAGATATACCCTAATTAACATTCCCTCATTTTTGCATATTTTGGTTTCTTTCCATTTTTATAAAAACTTCGAGATGAAACCTTTGTCTTCATTTCTAATTATTTCCTCAGAATATTTTTTTTTGGGGGGGAAGGAGTATAAAAAATTTAAAGACTTTTAATCTTAATAAGTTTTATGTTTTGTAGTCCAGAAATATTGCATTAGAGTTCTAACACTAAGTTGTATAATTTTTTTTTTAATTTTTACTAAAATGATAGTAGAAATTATATTTTGTTGTTAAAATTTTAAGTTATTTGATTAGTGAAATTCACTATTATTTTATATGTTTGGGGAAGTTTTTTAATCAGTAAACCAAAAAAACCAAACCCATTGCCATCGAGTCGATTCCGGCTCACAGTGACCCTGTAGGACAGAGTAGAACTGCCCCATAGGGTTTCCAAGGAGTGGCTGGTGGATTCTAACTGCCAACCTTTTTGGTTAGCAGCCGTAGCATGCTGTAGCTTTTAACCACTGTGCCACCAGGGCTCCAGTTTTTTACTCAATAGTCAGTTTTAAAAAAATAAGAATTTTGCAAATTTCCTGATGAATTACCTAAGTTCTTTATGAGCTAAGGATATCTATCTTTTATCTATCATGTGTGATGTAGATATTCTTGCAGTATCATTTGCCTTTTACCTTTCATTTATGATGTCTTTAACACCCCAAAGTTATCCAGTGGATTATGAAATGTATTAATTTCATAAGATGCCCTGCTCCTAGCCATGGTCCAGGGAACATCAGAACTTCTGCTATGATTTTTTCTAAACTCTTCTAATCATGAAACCAAAATTTGATCTGAGTTTGAGAAAAAGAGGAAATGCCCATAAGTAATGTGGATGGCCAACCACTCTCCAATCGTGTTTTCCAAAACAGAATTTACATTTGCAAAAATTGATGGTCAACATCTCTGAAATTTAGGTATCAGCGAGAAAGGATTAAAGACTAGAATTGCTAACAGCAAAGGGTCTAACAGAAAAGGACCGTTTCAGAATCACGAACTAAGCATTACCATTTCAAAGAGCAGCTTTAGTTTTCCAAAAGTGAACGTCTATTGAAGCAACTATATTGTACATATGCATGTAATGGGGAAATACTCTTAATCTGCAACTCAAAAGCAGTGCCTCCTGGATGAATAAATCTATATCAAGAATTATAACTGATAAGGCAGAAGCCTCTCACACGTCCCTTTGATGTCTCTGTTTCCTCCCACTGCTGCCTGTCTTGTACATGAAGTCATATTTATAAACTATCCTCTTCCTGACAATTGCAAATTCTTCTCTTTCTATCTCCAGGATTGAGGAAGGTGGATGCACCAATCTACACAGGTCACTCTTAAAATGACTCTTTCCCCTCTTCCCTATCAATGGGTAATTAATGTGATTCTGCCTCAACAACTACTGTCTCTCCAGCCCTTCAGCTAGGATAAGGCTGCTTTACATATGGTATGAGAGGGGAAAAGAATGAAGGGAAGTAGGCACAAAAGGAGGAAGTAGTGGTTAGTGGGCTGGTGAGAAAGTACTCAGTGTGTTGCAAATTGAAAATGTTGGAAGGTGGGAACAGTTCTGTGCTCTGTCTCTGGTTTCTCTTCTTTGGTAGTCCCAGGCAGATGAATAAAATCTGTGACTTCTTCTGTTCCTTCTTCGTGATCTCCAGGTAAAGGTGGCCTTCTGACCAGTTCAGAGATTCGTAACTATCCCTCCTCTCTAACTGCTTTAAAAGTGCAGTCCCCTGTCTCCTTAGGCCAAGGAGGCTCTGTGGTTACACTTGTCTCCACTGCAGTAACCTGCTTGTCATTTTGGTTCAGCAGGGCCTGCCCTAAGAGGTAAGCTTATCTGCTCAGAAATCCCCATGAGGGAGGGAAGGGCAGACTTTATAGGTGGCTATTGATGGAACCAGCTGTCAGTGGAGTTGACTCCAGCTCACGGTGAGTTCTTGAGTGGTGCAAACAGTTAAGCACTCAGCTGCTAGCTTGAAAGGTTGGTAGTTTGAGTCTACCCAGAAACACCTCAGAAGAAGGGCCTGGAGATCTTCCTCTGAATAGTCAGCCAATGAAAACCCTATGGGGCACAGTTCTACTCTGACACACATAGGGTGGTCATGAGTCAGAATCGCCTCCATGGTAACTGGTTTTATTTTTTATTTGATGGAACAATGTCTGTGCTATAAATCTCCTCAGGGTGCAGCAGTTAGTGGGCTCTGGTGAGATGGGCCCTGAAAACAAATATGCATAAAGGAAATCTTACAAATAAATTCACAGCACATATCTAGAATAAAGTAATATGATAATGATCATCATCTGTTTTCAATATCTAACCCTGCCATTTAGCTACAACTTTAGGTCAACCAGGACCCTCAAATATTTCTTCATACAAACTCTTTTGTCCCTCAGTACCTGACGGAAAGAAAGGCTCCCAACACTAATATGGGAAAGAGAAGACCCTTGCCCCCACCCAGGTTTAAATCTAAAGAAAGTGGGAATTGCTCTTTTACTCATCAAATATTAACTCTTTTGGAGCCTTTGTGGTTCAGTGGTTAAGAGCTCAGCTGGTAACCAAAAGGTCAACAGTTGGAATCCACCAGCCAATCCTTGGAAACCCTATGGGGCAGTTCTACTTTTTCCTATAGAGTTGCTATGAGTTGGAATCGACTTGATGGCAACAGGGCTGGTTTTGTTTTATTTTTTTTTTTTTTCCTTTATTAACTCTTCTGGTAGCAGGAAAAATGGATTAACTTATGTGCCTTTAAATAAAATGGGAATTTAATATAAAGATAAAGGTATGGCTTTTAGAATACATGGTCAGGAAGTTGTGGAACAAACTGGAATTGGAACATGGAATGCTATTGGGAACCTTGGCACAAACCTGCCCCTGCAACCAGACAGACCTGTCTACCTACCATCTGTGTCCTTGGACAAGCTATTCAACCTCTCTTTTTCTCAGTTTCCTCATCTGTAAAATAAAGATAATAATATCTACCTCATATCAAACAATGTATTGCATTAGACAAATGTTCTGCAAAAGATCTCTTTAAATTTTTGAAAAGCAAAGATGTAATTCTGACAACTAAAGTGTGCCTGACCCAAGCCGTGGTCTTTTCAATCACTTCAGATGCATGTGAAAGCTGGACAATGAAAAAGAAAGAAGAAGAATTGATGCATTCAAATTGTGGTGTTGGCGAAGAATATTGAATATACCATGGACTGCCAGAAAAACAAACAAATCAGTCTTAAAAGAAAAACAACTAGAATGCTCCTTAGAAGTGAGGATTGCAGGACTTCAGCTCGCTTACTTAGAACATGCCATCAGGAAAGACCAATTCCTCAAAAAGGACACGATGTGAGGTAAATTAGAGAGTCAAAGTAGGGATCACAATAGAAGGTACTGGACAGAGCAGAAGAAAAATGCAGAACAAAATTCAAATTCACTAAAAAAAAAAAACAAAAAGAAAAGAAACAGACTTGCTGGCTTGACAGAGACTGGAGAAACCCGGAGAGTATGGCCCCTGGACACTCTATTAACTCATTACTGAAGTCACCCCTGAGGTTCACCCTTCAGCTAAAGATTAGCCAGGTCTATAGGGTTGCTATGAGTGGGAATTGACTCGACGGCAACAGGTTTGGTTTTTTCTTTTTTTTTTTTTAGTATAGGGCCAGCAATAACACACAGGAGGGACATACTTCATAGTTCAATCATATATGTGAGACTAATGGGGCACACCAGCCCAAAAACAAAGATGAAAAGGCAAGAAGGGACAGGAAAACTGGACGAAACAAAACAGGGAAACTGGAGTGGCGAAAAGGAGAGTGTTGACACATTGTGGGATGAGCAACCAATGTCACAAAACAATTTGTATATTAACTGTTTAATGAGAAACTAATTTGCTCTGCAAACTTTCACCTAGATCACACACACACACACAAAGAAATTAGAGAGTCAGCGAAAATGAAGAAAACCCTCAATGAGATGGATTGACACAATAGCCCCAACAACGAACTCAAACATGCCAACGATGATGAAGATAGCACAGAACTGGGCAACGTTTCATTCTGTTATACATTAGGTCTCCATGAGTTGGAGCCTATTTAACGGTAACTAACAACAACAACCTCATAACATTCTTGTGAGGATTAAATGAGTTTGTTACCGCAATAACGCGGATTGGAGCCACCTGCCGCAATAGCTAATTCTGAGACGGGTGAGGTAAGCAGCAAGAGGTTTATTATATATCGATATATGGAGACAGAGGGGAATAGATTCCTCGAAAAAACCTGTCTCCCCCACTGGGGATCAGCTGAAGGCTTTTATAGGGACAGGATTATGGGTCTTAGAAGTTTGTGTTAGTTCCCCTTTTAATCTTCAACTGGTATTCTTGGGGGTTATCTGACGACATCCTGGTTTTCTTGTCACAAGATGGGTGGCTTGTTCATTTTTTTATCCTTAGATCATTATCACTTGTTTTCTACCCTCCAAGGAGGAACATCAGTTAATCTTAAACATTTTGTAGACACTGGGACTGGAGGGAAAGACAAGATCATGAGACAATGTGGAGGTTAGCGATGGGGTGGAAATAATAATGAGCCGGGCCTATGCAGCCTCTTCCAAGTTAACACATGTAAAGGGCTTGGAACTATATCTGGAATTTACTGCTCAAATATTAACTATTGTTGGTGTTACTATTGTTGGTTGTTCCATTCTCGGTTCTAAGTATCCTGGTTCTTATTTTATTTCTTTCATACAGCTTCCCATTATCCAAAGTTATCTTGTTTACTTAATTGTTTATTTGTATAACATTGATTTTCTTCATTAGTATGCAAGATTTCTCATACCCTTAATAGAGAGAAGCGGTAGGTGCCCGGCTGTGTGCTCTGTTTGCTGGTGCTGAGAACTCTCATCCTATTTCTGACCCTGCCTCTGAATGCCTCTGCTCTGTAAACTAACTGCCTCTGATCCCTAGAGCTATTTCTCTCTGTTGGGCTCTCTCTGTCAGGCTAAAAGCCAGACTTCCTGGCCCATTGAGGGGAGCTCAGTGAACCTGAACTGTGATTCTTTGAAAGTTGATTCTGCCTCAGGCCCTTTGTACTTTCTGTTCTTTCTCCCTAGATTTATGCCTTGCTAGATCTTCATACAACTGGCTTCTTTGTAATTCAGGTCTCAGATCTGTTTCCTCTTCCTTGAGGGCTTTCTCTAACTACCCAGACAAAATTAGTTTTATTTTCTTCATAGCACTTATCACCGTCTGAAATTATCATGTTAAGCTCTCTCTCTCTTTCTTTCTCTCTCCCTCTTTCTACCACTAGAATTAAAGCTTTACCTGAGCAGAGATCTTCTCTGCCTTATTCACCATTGGATCCCTAATGTCTAGAAGTGTGTTAAATGTACAGAAAGTGCTCAATAAATGTTTATGGTAGGGATAACCTCATTCCTTGATAACATGATAATTACTGGTTATTTGAATGGATGTTCCAGATGGAGAAAATTAATTCTCCATGGGGCAGGGCTTCTTGCATGGATATCTTTAGCCAAAAAGTGATATGTTTGACCAAATACTTCTTTAACTTCAACCTACTACTTTTCAGTGGCAACAGGATAAAAGATCCTCTTTAGGAATCTAATTTCTCAAAGTTTTTTTTTTTTTTCCAACCCATCTCAACTTACACCAAGCAGAATTATTCGCTCATTCCAAAATAAAATTTTTTGTTGATTACTTATTGTGTGCCAGACATTGTTTTAGGCACTGAGGATACATCAATAAATAATACAGACAAAAATCTCTTTCCTTGTAGAATTTACATTCTAGAGGGAGGAATATAGACAATAAACACAATAAATAAGAAAATATATAGTCTGTTAAATGTGGCAAATTTTAATGAGAAAAATAAAGCAGGTAAGGGAGAGAAAGTTTGGGATGGGTGGTTGCAATTCTAAGTAGAACAAAGTTAATTTCAATTGGAGGTGAGTATCCGCTAAGCAGGCCAATCACTTCCTTGAACAGCCTGAAGGAGATATGTCTTCAGAAAGACCAGACTAACTCCTTGGCTACATAGCATCATGGTTTAACACATGGCATTTAAAGTCATATAGTCCTAGGCCCTGTTACCTCTCATCTGTGTGACTTTGGATAAATTATTTAAACTTCTAAATCCCAATTTTGAAGTCCATAAAATAGGGATAATATTAGCATTTAACTGTATCAGTTAGGTACTACTCAGGAAAACAGACATGACATTGGATAATTCAAATGGAAAGAATTGTTAACACAGGAGTTGGTGGGCTTGGAACAAAAAGGGAACACTGGAAAAAAACCCAGAAATAAATACAGTGAAAATCTGTACCTTAGTGTCTGAGCCATCTACTTGTATAACTAACTTATATCTGCTTGAGCCCAGTCCTATTTGTATTATTTCTACTTGATGATGGATTGCTGCTGTGCACACAAATCTTCATGGTTTTTTGAGTCAGATAACACCCAGGTCGTGAGGAGCAGTTCAGATTGCACAGTCACTTGATGTCCCATGGTTAAGCATTAAACTTTTAGTAGGGCCCAGTAGCAAACTAGATGCTATTACTCAAAAGAAGGGCATTTATCTCCAGAAAAGGATGTGGTTTTGCTCTAGAATCCTAGGCGTCTATGCTACAATTTTTCTCTCATGGCTTCTGAGAGGCCATATAACATCCATATTTGCTAAAGCCACTTGAAACAACATCAGATGTGCTGGATAATAAGTCTCAAGTGGTTGAACAGCTTGCATGGCAATCTGGACTTGATGTAGAACCTTTTCCTGCCCTGGGCCTCACTAAAAACTGACAGCCTTATGGGGTACTCAGTAAATGGATAAGAGGAGCACACTTAAATGATGAACATGTTGCCTTCAAAATCCAAAAAGGCCTACCATATGTTGTGCCTGTTTTTTGGTTATAGGAGCTTCAAAGTGCATCAGTTTGCTTTCACTTTGGAGGGGATGCCCTTCAATGGGGATAATATTATCTATCTTATAGGGGTTTTGTGAGGCTCAAGTGAGATACTTGACCCAACATATGGCATTTAGTAAGTGCTTAGGAAGTATTAGCTACGATGATAGTGATGATGATTATGCATATATTATTGTTGCTGTATTTGAAATCTAAACAAGACTGTACTGAGAAGACCTTTACTTGCCCTGGGCCTCACCAAAAACTGACAGCCTTATGGGGTACTAAACACTTACTAAATGCCATATGTTGGGCCAAGTATCTCATCTGAGCCTCACAAAACCCCTGTAAAATAGATAATATTATCCCCATTATAGAGCATCCCCTCCAAAGTAAAAGCAAATGGATGCACTCTGAAGCCTCTATAACTAAAGAACAGGCACAGCACATGGTAGGCCTTTTTGGAGTTTGAAGGCAACATGCTCCTCATTCAAATGTGCTGCTCTGAAAAACTTCCAGACTTCTAAAAAACTTTGTGGGGCTTCAATCTGTCAGTCTGTAACCTCAAGACCATTTACTCCCAATAGGATTCTTATTCCTGTAGTCGTTGGTTACCAACCAAAATGTGAGTCCTTCCAATCAACTGTTCATTCAAGTGTTCTGATCTCTATTCTACTCTATACTTCCTTATCAATACCGAACCACCTCTCATCACAGACTTTCCTCCCAAACATTTAGTCTGCTCTCTGAAGCCTAAATTCTTTTGCAAATAAACTTATCTATACCCTCAAGTTTCTCTTCCTTTCCTTAGGTCAAATCTTATTTTCCTGTGAGGCCTTGATTTCCTGTGAAATTCTCAAACAGAGATTCCCCAATCCCACGTTCCACAGTACAAGGAGGGAGCATTAACATTCTTTTAGTTTCCCATTCTATGCTTACGTGAAAAACTCTGCTTCTTTAGGCTCATATAATCCAGTTAGACCTCCACCTTCCTATATACAGTCTCATTCTCTCATCACAACCTATCATGCCCCTTCGTCTACTTAATCCTTTATTTCTGCTATACCTTTACTCTTCAAAAGATTTACAATTCCTTGACCTTAGACTTTTTCCAAGTATGTCACATCCCTCCCTTCAAGCTCATCACTTCTTGCAATCATCTAGAAGACATAGGGTATCACTTCGACCATTCTAAACAAGAAAATGCTTCAAGTTTCCAAGTAATACCACAGAGACCAAGAGAAGTACTGATGTCAGTTGGTCCTTAGCGCTGGTTGGCAAATATTTTGCCTCTTCCTGTCCAGCTTCCTCTTCAATTTCCCCCAATTTACAAATTCCTACTATGCTCCTCAATTCCCCCTTTTCGGCCCCAAGCTTCTATTTCTGCTGATAATCCAGCCTCCTGCATGCAAAAATTAAAAAAATTCAGAAATGATCTAAATGTCTCACACATTCTAATCCATCATCAAGTCACGTAAATTCTGTCTTACAAAACACATTCTGGATCTAACCACTTCTTATCACTGCCCCTGCTAACATCGTAGCGGAAGCTACCCTCATCTCTCACCTGGACTAATACAATAGCCTCCTAATGTGTTTCCTTGCTTTCTCTCTTGCCCCCAAGAAACAATTCTCTACCCAGAAGTCAGAGTGATTAAATTATGTCACTCTCTTACTTAAAATTCTTCTGTGACTCTCCATGTACTCAGAAAAAAAAAAAAAAAAAAAAAAAAAAAAAAACCTGTCAATGACCTACAAGGCCTCTGCGGTCTGACTTCTCAGTAACTCTGTGACCACATCTCCTTTCACGCTTCCTTCTGCTAAATATTCTCTAGTTCACTGGCCTTCTTGTTGTCCTTCAAATAAGCCAAATTCCTTCCTACTTCAGACCATTCACGCTTGCTGTGTCCTCTGCGTGGTCTTCATATGGCTTACCCCTCTCTCTTTCTTTCAGGTCCCTGCTCACGTGTCACCCCCTCAAAGGAGTTGTACCTGCCCTCTCATCACATACACTTCGATTAGTCTCTCTCCCCTGATTTACTTTTCGACATTGCATTCTTTACTTCTTAACATTGTTAATTCAAGTGTGTGTTTGTTTGTCTCTCCTGTTAGAATACAAGCCTTATGAATTTGTCTGGATCGTTTGCCACTGTATTCCCAATACCAAGACAGTGCCCATCACTGTGTAGGTAGTAAATGCATATGATTTAATCAATGCATGAATTAATGAAATTGCTTTATATCTGCAACCATCCTCATCCCCCTTCCAGTCTTAAAGAAAAAGGCCTCTCCGCTGTTAAGTGGATAAATCCATATATATTCTTGATCCCATTCCCTCCTCTTTTCTCTGGTATCTTGTTTTTCCAACTATCCATCTCTCTACCTTTCTCTTGGTACTGCCCTTTACATAGCCTCAGACATGTTCAGATTTCTCCCATCTGAAAAGTAAATCAAATTCATCTTCCACTCTGATGACACTTTAACCCTGTTTCTCACTTCCCCTTAACTGTTCCTTGTTGCTCAGTTTCCTTGTATGACAGCCCCATTCACCTTTCACTTCACAACAATCAGACATCCATCCTCCCATACCAGGAAAGCTGTCCTGACAACAGTTACCAATGATCCCTATTTCCCAAATCCAATGTGCTCTTTTAAATCTTCACCCTACTTGACTTCTCTATGGCATTTGACACTGTTAAAGTCTTCCTTCCTCAAAAATTTTTTCTTTTCTGGATCCTAATAATAGATGCCATCTGATAAAAATGTAGTCTGTTCCAGGCACTGTGCTGAGTGATTTACACACACACTCCTCTCCAGCTTCTCCTCCAACAGCTCTGTCTTTTCCTTCTGTCTCCTCAACAGCTTCCCTTTCCTCTGATCTTCCCGTAAATGTTGATGGATCTCAAAGTTCCACCTTCAGGTGCTACAAGTTACATGCGTTTAGATTTTACATGTTACATACTTTTCTTAGTTTTGGAGACATAACCATGATCTCAACTATTAAGGTTAAACAGTTTCCATCTTTTGAATCACCTCCAATTGACTAGTAATTGCCACTAAGAACACTGTGTTAAGAAGGACTCTGAGATCACTGCCTACTCAAAAATCTCCACTTAGGTATCCACTAGGCTTTGGAAACTTAATATGCCCGAAACTGAGCCCTAGCAATTACTTCCTAACAAATTGTCTTCCCCAGCAACATTCACTATTTCAGTTAATGGCTACTCCACTCTTCCAGTTGCTCAGGGCAAAAACCCTGGAGTCATCCCTATCATCTTTCTTTCCCTGTCCACATCTGATCCATTAGTAAATTCTATTGGCTCTACCCACAAAAATATCCAAATGCAACTACTGTGTCAGATACTATTAAAAGCCAAGTCATGTTGACACTTGGTGTTTGACTTTTCATTATTCACATCCCCCCTTTTCCATGCCCCAAAGCCCCTGTTTTCTTTTTGGGGACCTGATTCAGGAGAAGATGACTGCAACCCACCTGCAAAAGTGGAGCATATGGTCCAAGCAGCACCTTCCATTCATTTGGCCACAGAGGGTAGGTCAGGCACAGGCCTGTGACTTAATTTTTTCCAATCTAAGTGAATCTCAAGATTTTTCTGGGAATTCAGGAACAGAAGAACTCTCTATCTCCATCTGAACACATGTATGGTGGGTGGAAGATGACTGGAGGTTGAAGCAATACATGGAGAAAGGCATGTCCAAAAGGATATGTGGAGAAATAGATTCAGAGTCCTAATGACATCAGAAAGTTCTGGATCAAACCATTCCTGAAGCTCATCTATAACTGGACTTTTCATTTAAATAAGCCAATAACCCAAAAACCAAACCCATTGCCGTCAAGTAGATTCCAATGCACAGTAACCCTGTCCAACTCATAGTAACCCTATAGGACAGAGTAGACCTGCCCCATGCCCCATAGGGTTTCCAAGGAGCACCTGGTGGATTCAAACTGCTGATCTTTTGGTTAGCAGCCGTAGCTCTTAACCACTACGCCTCCAGGGTTTCAAATAAATCCCCTTTAATGTTGAAGCCAATTTGAACTGGGTTTTCTCTTACTTGCAGCCCCAAGAATCCTAACTGGTGTTCTAAGTAAAATGAAATCCAAACTATGTCCACTAAATTTAGAAACACGGAAGTCATTCTAGAGCTTAAAGAGAAAATATAAATGAAGTGGTGGAGAAATAAGTCGTATGGGTGATGAAGGTTCCACAGTGCGTGGAACATGAAGAAATGGAGATAGTGAATTTAGACAACTCACTGATGTCTAGAAAGTCAGTTTTGAAGAGACAGTGAAAGGCAGGATGATAGCTGGATAGAAAGTTGAACATTAGGGAAGTAGAGATAATTTATTATAATCTAACAATCTGAGTGAAATATCCCATAGAACTATTCTACCACCTTTGCTGCAATTCCATGCTCATTGTGTAACATTATGGTGATTAAGTCTTTCTTTTATTTTTTTCACTTTCAGGTAGCTTGACTTCAAGATATGGGTAATGAGAATAGTGAATGCACTTGATATAGTTATTGGGAGAAAATCATTTTTAAAGTGGACTTTTTGGTTTTAAAATCACTCTCTTTTGTGTCTGAGGTCCCTAGGTGGCACCAATAGTTTGCGCTCACTACTAATCCAAAACGTTGCTAGTTCAAACCTACCCAGCAGCACTGAGGAAGAAAGGCTTGACAATCTGCTTCTGTAAAGATTACAGCCAAGTAAACCCTATAGAGCACTTCTCTGTGACATGTGGGGTTGCTATGAGTCAGAATTGACTCAACAGCAACAGGGTTTTTGTTTTGTTTTCTTCATCCTCTGTGTCTGTCTGTTGAATTCATTTCCCAGAGTTTGACCATCCTTTAGGAAAACAAAAAGTTGAGTTTCTTCGGCTACAAGACTGAAGAGCAGACTGACTCTAGCCCTCTAACCATCAGCCACTCAATTACCAGAATCCTGAGGCCCAGGTTTTTACATCCATCAAGTAGAGATAATAGTTGCCAATGTTCCTGTATGCCTCACAAGGTTGCTGTAAGGATCAATGCATTAACGTATATAAAGTCTCTTTGTAAACTATGAAATGGGAAATAAATGTTTGCCGTGGTTGTAATCAATAGCACAATATAAGAAAAGGCCTTTTTTTAATAATTTATTTGTAGGTCACCAACCTAAATACACCAAAGTAAACTCTGTCCCCCTCCTGAAACACAAACTTCCTTCCTCTCGCTCTCAACTACTGCACACCACAATTAGCAGAGTCAAAAAGGAATAGAGGTAATGTCTGAGGTAGAGATAACTGTATCCATAGCTCTTCATAAAAAGCAGCTATCAAGTTCAAGAAGCCAGTTTATACCTGTGCAAACAGCTGAATCATTTTAATGTAGCAATATGTTCCAGTGAAGCCCTAGCCTGTTTATTTTATGATTTTTAGAAAGAATATGATAGGAAGTGTCCTCAGTCCATACTTGTTGTATGTGTGTGTACATGTGGGGGTGGGATGCCAGGGAGTGGGGAGAGGTAAAAGGAAGAGTGATCTCCACCCTCAAGAGGATAAACAAGGCTTTGATTTCCTAAGGATTGAAGTCTCCCTCTTCCTAGAGAGAGTAGGCAGGACTTTGGGGCTTCTATGAGGAGTCCTGGTGACATAATGGTTAAGCGCTGGGCTGCTAACCGAAAGGTCAGTGGTTGGAACCCATCAGCCACTCCATAGTAGAAAATGTGGCAATCTGCTTCCATAAAGATTACAGCCTTGGAAATCCTACGAGGCAGTTCTACTGTGTCCCATAGGGTCACTATGAGTCAGAATTGACTCCACAGCAATGGGTTTGGTTTTGGTTTGCTATGAGCTAAGACCTTCTAGTAGACAATCAGTCTATACTTCAAAGAAGGGAAAGAATGCTTTGGGTTCAGAAGGCAAAGGCAGCAGTGGATAGACCTGGGAGGAGAACAAGGAGAAAGAAAAGACAGGGTCGGGTCAAGGAGGGAGGTGGGCACCCACTCTTGTACAGATGGCACTCTGAGTGTCTCCCTGACACTGTTTCTAGGGCCTGTTTGTGTCCCAGGAAGTTCCAGGGTCAACCAACCATGGATTATACTGCTGGGAGGGGCATCCTGATAATGTCCAGGAGTGCTGGCTAAACCAGAGGGCCCATCCCAGAGGGGCTGCTTCCCAAGGATGCCTGTCTGCCACATGAGTAGTGTCATTGTCATCCAGGTGCTTCAGAGCACTGACTGCCCACTTACCTTGGCTCTGCAATAGGACACACCCTGAAGGAGTCCTTGGGTGGCGCAAAGGGTTAAGCACTCAACTACTAACCGAAAGGTTGGCAGTTGGAACCCTCCCAGGGACACTGTGGAAGAAAGGCTGGTTTCCAAAAGGTCACAGCCTTGAAAACCCTATAGAACACAATTTTACTCTGACATACATGTCAGAGTCAACTCGAGAGCAACTGGTTACTGGTTAAAAAATAATAATGAAATAACTAAGTTGTAAAACACCTCAGTAGACATACCCTGGGACACTCGTAGGAGCTAGGGATCACTAGGACACATTGGGTGGGAAGGAGCTGGAGAGAACATACCCTAAAAGTGGACTAGAGCAATTGAGTGCCCACCTAGGTTGGGACAGAGAGAAAACAGGCATTCTTTTTTTGTTTATTTATTTCTTATATTGTGCTTTCACTTATTAACACACTTCATGATGAAATTGAGACTCCAATAGGCCTTAGATCAGATGCCTGCTGCCATTATTATTATGTAAGAGTTTCTGAATTCCTGGCCAACTCACTAACATTAGTAACACAGATAAGAAGAGTTCATATTTGAAGGTAAAATTAAAAAATGATTGTTCACTTGTTGTATATGCATTCCCATTTCACTTACTTAGCATTTTCTTGTTTTTGTTGCTATGAACTATCCAGCCCCTACTCTTGATCATATCACCTGTGATCAATATGAATTCATTAGGTAAATTCAAGATAAATATTCAAAACTCAGTAAAATCCTTGAATATTATCAATTACTTATTTGAGATATAATGAAAGAAGCCCGTTAAAAATAGCAATAAAAGTGGAAAAAACAGGAGTAATTAAGAGATTTTTCTAACTTATAATAATAGTGGAGCCCTAGTGGCACAGTGGGTAAGAGCTATGGCTGCTAATCAAAAGGTCGGCAGTTCAAATCCACCAGCCACTCCTTGGAAACCCTATGGGGCAGTTCTACTCTGTCCTATAGGGTCACTATGAGGCGGAATCAACTCAACCGCAACAGGTTTATAATAATAGTAAATCTATGAAACTATAAAAAAAAAAAAAAAACTCAATGAATGAAGACATGTCATCCGTCTGGATGGGAGTACTAAAGTATTAAATGTTATAAAGATGCCAGTTATTTCCATGTTAATTTAAAGACTTGCTACTATTTCAATCAAACCACTTATGGAATTTTTTTGGAAGTCAATAAAATATTCAAAATGTATCTGCAAAAATATTTTGCAAGAGTATCAAAGACTGAGGAGCCCTGGTGACACAGTGGTTAAGCGTTTGGCTCCTAACCAAAAGGTTGGCAGTTTGAATCCACCAGCCACTCTGTGGGAAAAAGATGAGGCAGTCTGCTTCTGTAAAGATTTACAGCCTTGGAAACCCTATGGGGCAGTTCTACTCTGTTCTGCAGGGTTGCTATGAGTCAGCATTGACTTAACAGCAAGACTAGGTTGACAAAAAGAACAATGTTGGAAATCTTGTTCAAATATTTTTAAAATAGACTCTAGATCAATATAAAAGAAAAT
Organism: Trichechus manatus latirostris; assembly: GCF_000243295.1. Lineage (NCBI taxonomy): Eukaryota > Metazoa > Chordata > Mammalia > Sirenia > Trichechidae > Trichechus > Trichechus manatus. The sequence goes on from NW_004444269.1 coordinate 513,112, forward strand.
GTGGTATTATGGGTATAAGGTATAAATATAGATCAATGGAAAATAATAAAAACCTACAAACAGATGTAATTACATATAGCTTAATGTGTGATAAACATCATCAAACAATTGTTGTCAGTTGCCATCAAGTCAGTTCTCACTCATGATGACCCCGTGTGTGCAGAGTAGAACTGTGCTATAGGGTTTTCTTGGCTGTCCAGGTATGGACCAGTAACTTGAAATTTGCCTCGGAAAATGGAGGGCACTGAGAGACTGAAGAAAGAGGCAGGCAGCTCCAATGTAGTAGTAAAGAAGTTAATTAGGGAGACTTACATACCGAGACAAGTCCTGGGGGGCTGCAGGACCAAAGCAAATCTCTCCACCTCGCATAGGAGGGCAGAGGTTTTATAGTGGTGGTGGACAATAGTGGCTCCAACCAGAGGCTTCCATAAGAATACAAATTGTAGTGAACTGGTGGACTGCATGAGAGTGCTCATGTTCAGCCTCAAAAAGTTTGTTTCCCTTTCAGTCCACCCCCCGAGGCTGGCTGTTACAATCTGGCACGTTTTCTCTCTTGTGCTGTAGTACAACGGACCCCATTCCCTCCCTGCTGGGAACAGACATAGAAGTGGGGTTGGCTCGGTGCTATGTGCTGCTCGTGCATGTGCAAGAGACAGGGAAAGTTACTCTGTGTCCAGAACTGGAGGAAATCTTCTATGATAAGGAGAAGGAACTAGGACAGAGAAGGCAACCTAATTCCCAGCCTCCTTATCAGAGAATGTTCTGGTCCCAAGGCCTTTACTTGGACAACCTGGATGAGAGGTGAAGAGGCAGATGGTTCCCTCAACAGTCCACCCTCTGACTCCCATGAAGGTGCCAGAGAAAGAAGCAAGGCAGCACCAAGTCCTGGTATACCCATCACCCATTTTGGACGTAGAGCTGCATGTTTGTGGTTTGGGGCATAACTCTAAAAAAAAAAAACAAACCAAACCCATTGCCGTCGAGTCGATTCCAACTCATAGTGACCCGGTAGGACAAAGTAGAACTGCCCCATGGAGTTTTCAACGAGTGGCTGGTGGATTCAAATTGCTGACCGTTTGGTTAGCAGCTGAGCTCTTAACCACTGTGCCACCGGGGTTCCAATAGGACTGTCCGAGCAGATTGATCCGGCCTGCTTGGAGGAGAGATCCCAACCAGCCACCCCAGTTGTGGCTTAATTCAGCTAACAGAATAGATCAAATGGCTGCGTTTGTCCAATCTTATGTATGTATAACATGTCCTGATTCATTTATGTAAAAACAGCATATTTCTCCCAACATGGCACATTATATGAACAGTACACATTTCATTGCAAGTAATACAAGAGCTCCTTTCTCAGCAGAATTGAACAAGCTATTACTATTGCCAGACCAGGCTAATTCAGACTTAGTGTACTCTGTCAATGTACATCTGACCACCTGGTCATATTCTGCAAGTTCTCCACCTTCACAGTAATGTCAAACTCAGTCTTAAAAGCACCGTTCTCAGAGTCAAACCATCCAGTCCCGTGCCATTTACATTTTTTAACACATGGAGTGAAATTTCCTTTTAAAGTTGGCGCACTCCTCACAGGCAGCTTTCACATTTCAAAAGATGTTTTCCGTGAGTAGTGGAGTCGACTGTATTCATTTACCACATGATCCCCTCAGTACATCAGGCAATACATTCCGTTGGTCCACGAAGTGTCCTCCTTGTTGAAGATCAGCTGGAACAATGTGGGGAGATGACTCGCCATCTCCATTCAAAGGTTGACAGAGCCAACAGTTGATCTGATTGGAAACTCTAGCAAAAGCCTGTATCTTTGGGGCCCATGGATGAGGGGCATGTCCATCATTGTGAGATACTCTGGGAAGAAAAAGTGACAACATTAACAATCCCCCCTCCCCTCCCCTATCTTCCATGGGACTTGAGGTGAAGGTTGCCTGGGTACAGCTACCCAGGCTGTTTGTCCTAGTCCTGAGACAAAGACCTCTGTGGGAACCCAAATCTTTTGTCAGGAACAGTTGTACACAAAAGAAATACATTTTACAGAATAGACAGTTTGATCAAACATACAGGGCAAATGAGAAATGCCCTTGCAGGGAACCCCTGCCTTGAGATCCCAGACAGCTTGCCTGTGATCTATAGTTCATGCTGGGGTTGTCTTGGCCCCTCCCATCAGCCATTTAAGCCTGTCCATTGAAGTGCTCAATCGCCCCATGCCCTGTGGGCAATATAGAGCAGAAGAGTTCATTCAAGGTCCAGTGGAAGCCTCTGTGTAGGAAAAAAGGCCCTGATACGATTTACCTGCCAAGAACGCCCTGGCCTGTTGGCTTGGGGATCTGTCCCTGGGCAGGTTTTAGCTTTGGCCAGGTTTTGTAGGCAGGTCAGCTTTTCTATGCTGTTTGGCATTTTCTGATGACAGTGGCAATCCATGCTTGTAGGCCCAGTCTAGGATGGTGTGTGACTCTCCATACGCCATCCTCTCTTAAATCCAGGAGGTGGTTAGTCGTACATCTCTTTGCTCTGGAGCAGAAGATGCTTCAGCCTCTGCAGTCAGTTGGCAAGAGTGGTCTGCTCATTGATTGTTTTCCCGTCTCAGCATACGGGCCTTTCTGGTGACCATCCATACAAGTAACAAAAGCTTATCAGGAGGAAAACTGACTTTTTTTTGGTCCAGATGTCTCATCCCCATAGGGGCTTGCTTTATATGTCACTCTGAGGGTTGTCAGTGGCCAGATTGAAGGTGAGGCCATTAGCAACAGCCCACATCACAGTTTCCGTGTGCCCCACTAAAACGGCCCTAACTGCAGCACTTCCCGTCATGGCTTGGAGGCAAAAGTTTACAAAGATATATATCAGCATCATCAATATGTATAACGGGTTTGTAGGGGCCTGGAAGGGGTTTATTCATACTCAGCCTTGGGCAAGGGTCTCATTGATGGTGACCTCAGACCCAAAAGTTTTCCTTATTTTGGTGCCAGGTGCCATAGAGATCACTGTCACCCATGCAATAGTGTCTAAAAACCCAAGACATACAATTCTTTTCATTTCCTCATTGAACTTTAATTGTAACATAAGGCCTTTGGTCCTCCCTGGTGACAGAGGGACGAGGCTTAATCCTCAATCTTAATTATTTCTGAAAGTTAGAAGATCTGGGCAAAGTTGGCAGAGAACCTCAGTCATTTGTGGAGTCACGCGTTCACCATACCAATTGCAAACATGGCTTCAACCCAGTTGCCTGGTAACATGAAGGGCGGTCCCTCCTATTTTAGTTTTTCTCTTACTATTGCAGCTGTGACTATGTTGTTGCTTGATTATCTTGGTGGGGGAAGTTATCAGAGAATTCCAGAGAGGGCCTCTAAGGTCTCTTCAAGGCCACTCAACACAATCTATCTTGAAGGGCTTTTTACTCCTTTTTTTTTCCCTCTGCTGTTTTAACTCTTGCTTTGTGCTGGGTCTTACAGTGTGTTTTCAGTGCCAGCGACCTGCTTAGCGCCTGCAACTATCTCCAGACCTGTCGTTGGAGGGCTTTGAGCAATGGTTAGGGAATTGTTTCCCTAGCGCCTGAATCCTCCATCATTATAAACTTGCAGGTGAGCGTTTCTAGCTGCTTAACCTGTTTGCAGGCACTGCTATTCAATATGTCAGTCATGGCCACATGTGACTACCACACCTCCCTTTCCAATTGTAACTCTGTCTTAGTCATCTAGTGCTGCTGTAACAGAAATACCACAACTGGATGGTTTTTAACAAAGAGAAATTTATTCTCTCACAGTCTAGTCTTAAATTTATTTAAGAAGGAAGAGTCAGCCCCACCCAAACATCATGAACTGAGCACACACAAAAAAAAGTCACACCAGTTGCCCAAGAGTGAACTCCAACTCATGATGACCTCATGTGTTACAGAATAGAACTCCTCCATCAGCTTTTCAAGGCTGTGCCCTTTTGGAAACAGATTACCAGGCCTTTCTTCTGTGTGCCTCTGGGTGGGTTCAAACCACCAACCTTTCAGTTAGCAATTGAGCACTTAACCATCTAAGCCACCTAGGACTCTGAACTAAGCACATTCATCATCTAATAGGTGAGGGGTGCTTCTCAAAAGAAAGAAGACTTTATTGGGCACGTAAACCCAGCCAGCATCTTGGGATTAGGCAATCAGACATCACAACCTCAACTTCAAGAAGTTCACTTGTCCCAAAATTTACATACACCAGGTCTTTTCCATAATAAAATAGCAACTATTCCTTTGCCAATTCAGCCTTCTCTCATCATCTTCTTCAATCCTTACCAAAAAAAAAAAAAAAAAAATAGAGCTGTTAATCTTAAGAGAGACTTTAGATGTTTCTCTTTGGAGGAGTTGGTCTAGTTCTCTTACCTTCCCCTAAATGCTACTGTAATATCATATGATATTGCACTTACTAGAGGGAGAGTCGCAAGCATACTGGTGCCAAGGATACCCCCTACATCCTTATATGCCCTGCCCCAATGCCCAGCAACCACACAGCTAGACAAGTGCCAAAATTAGGTTAGTCCTACATGACAAGTAGGGGAAAGGAAAAGGATCTCAGCTTTCACTAATTGTCTCCTAGTCAGAAAAGGAGACTATTAAAATGCGCTATGCAAAAAGAGATTGCAGAAGGCCTCCAGAACAAAGGTCCCCCATGAAGGCACTAACCAGAGGGACAAAAGGGAGCCCAGTGTGCACCAAACATGTGAGGCAGGTTCCAGACCTCCACAGCCTTGAAGAAATAAGGGCTTTTAGAGATTTTTAAAGTGACTGACCTGGAGGAAAGAGGAAGGAAGAATATGGACTCCAGCCAAACCCCGAAACCAAACCCGTTGCCATCCAGTCAATTCTGACTCATAGAAACCCCATAGGACAGAGTAGAACTTCCCCATAGGGTTTCCAAGGCTATAATCTTTAAGGAAGTAGACTGCCACCAGCAGGGTGGAACTAATCCCTGCTGAGGTTACTCATTATCATTCCTGCCAATTCCATTTAAATATTTACATTTTATGCCTTCCAGGTGGAACTATATCCATGCAGAGCAAATCAGTGATGATCAAATAATTAAAATCTTTCAAGAATTCAAAATTGTGGGTCCCTTAATTTCAATACAGGAAATATGCCCTGAGTTTATACTAAGGTATTGCACTGTGCTGTGTCTGGGAGAGAGGACAGAATCACAGATTCTTAAACTGGAAGAAACCATGGGAATCATGTCAGGGCCACCACATTACACAAAACTCCATATTGTGTGATGTTTACATTGCAGTCTATGGCGCCCCATGGAGTTGTGCAACGTGACCCTGGATCATGTAACCATCTGATACATCTGGCTGCACATTAGAACCATAGTCAAAAAATAAACCCTATCCATCCCAGACTTACTGAATCTGAATTTCTGGAAATGAGGCCCAACAATCTGTATTTATTAAAGTTCCCTGAGTAATTCAAATTTATTATCAGGTTTGGGAACACTCGTATAGTAAAACTAACAATAATAATAATAACGATAATAATAATAGCCAGCAAATAGTGAGTGCTTACCATGTGCCAAATACTGTTATTACCACTTAGCACGCATTAACTGATTTAATCCTCGTTTGAAAGGTATTATTATTACTACTGTTATCTGTATTTCGCAGATACAGAAACAGAGGCACAGAGAGGCTGAGTAACTTATGTAAAGTTACCCAGCTAGTATCTGGCCAAGACAGTGCGGGCCCAGAGCTCATGTTCTAACGCACCACACTAGTAAAGAGCAAACCAACATTTACATAAGCAAAGTGACCTGCTTCCGCGACACAGCCCGTAGCCAGACCACTAAGCTGTCCAAGTGCAAAGCACCTGCTGTCTGCCCTGGGGAAGGCAGGCTTATGTGTTCTCACATTTTTTATTCATTCGACAAATGTATATCAGTACCAGTTCTGGGCCAGGCACTGTGCTAGCAGAGAGAGACACGTTGGGACAGACCAGGAACTTCCTACCAGAGGGCCCCTATGCAGGCAGTCACGTAAAATGTGGGATCAAATGTCCGCTGCTAACCAAAGGGCCGGCAGTTCGAATCCACCAGCTGCTCCTTGGAAACCCTATGGGGAAGTTCTACTCTGTCCTATGGGGCGCCATGATTCGGAATTGACTCAGCAGCAACGGATTTGGTTTTGTTTTTTGTTTTGTTTTTTTTTAATCCTAGCCGGAAGCCTCTTAGCAAGGGGCCTCCCAGACCAGTACAGGTCATCCACTGATACCTGACATGAGTGGATTCCTTTTAGTCACCTCCAGCCTGAAGAGAGCAGGTTCTGGTGCCAACCCCCCTCCCAGAAGGTTCATGTATTTATTGGTCCATTTATTCATTTATTGTGCCCGTACTATGTGTTAAGAATGCTGGTATTCTCCTTGTGATTTATTTAGCATTCAAAATAGAGAACTTGGCTCAAAAATAGAAATGTTGAATGTGCTATGTTCTGTGATCCCCAACCCCTTTGCTGGGACTGAGCATCTGATATTCCCTCCTGCTTCCCCCTTTCCTGTCTAACTCCTACTTCTCCTTTAAATTTTAGTTCAAATGTCAATGTCTCTGAGATATTTTCACTGACTGCTCTCCCAAACTCTACTTTCAGAAATAACATAATACGACATTTCTGAATAATAATAGCTAATCCTTAGCGTAGTGCCTACTAGGTGCCAGGCACTGTTCTAAGTACTTTACATCTAGTAATTGATTGTATAGATATAGTTCACATATGTGGAAATTAGGCTCAGAGAGGGTGAGTAACTCAGCCAAGGTCACACAGCTAGTACATGAAAAAGTCTAGTTTTGAACCTGGCAGTCTTTCTCTAGAATCTGTACAAAGATGTAAATTTAAGACAATATTTTATGACATATCTGGCGGTACAAAAAAGAAACACTGCATTAAGTATATACCAAAGACTTATATTGATGATAAAATATTCTCACATCGAAACCCCAAGAGTATGGCCCCCAGACACCCTTTTAGCTCAGTGGTGAAGTCTTCTCCGAGGTTCACCGTTCAGCCCGGGAGTGGACAGCCCCATAAAACCAAATGGGACTAATGAGGTACAGCAGTCCAGGGACAAGGGCCAGAAGGCAGAAGGGGACAAGGAAGCTGGTGATAGGGAACCCAAGGTTGAGTAAGGATAGTGTTGATGTGTTGTGAAGTTGTTAACAATTGTCATAGGGCAACATGTGTACTAACTGTTCAATGAAAAACTATTTTGTTCTGTAAGCCTTCATCTTAAATGAGAATAGCAGCACAATTGGAAGAGTGTAGTCGAAGTCACTGAACTGTGCATGTAGAAATTTTTGAAATGGTGTATCAGTAGCTATGTATATTTTAACCAAAAGTAAAGGTCAAGAAGGGAGAGGGTTGACATGTTGTGGGGTTGTTAACCAATGTCATAAAACAATATGTGTACTACTGTTTCATGAGAAACTATTTGTTCTGTAAGCCTTCACCTGAAGTACAATAAAAAAAAAAAATAAAGTTCAATAAAAAAAATATATTCTCACATAAATACATTTAATTTTCTTCTTCAAGATCACATTCAACCTTTGCATCTAAGATTTCCTCTCAATCAGAGTTTGAATCTTCTTCTGAACCCCTTTGGCCAGCAGCAATATGCATAAGCAGTGAATTCCAGACACCCCTCTGGGGATCTTGACCTCTTTAAAAAAGCAAACAAAAAAACCACTGCTCTTGAGTCAATTCTGACTCATAGCGACCCTATAGGACAGAGTAGAACTGCCCCACCCGGTTTCCAAGGAGCGGCTGGTGGATTCAAACTGGCAAGCTTTTGGTTAGCAGCTGAGCTCTTAACCACTAAGCCACCAGGGCTTCTTTAGCCACTTTAAATTTGACCATATAATTTCGAGGCATATCAGAGAGTACAAAGCTTTTCTGTTTGCTTAAATTCCCAGTTTCTTTTTTTTGCTTGATTAAGCATCTTTTCTAGGACATCAGCCCAAAGTAATAGAAAGATACTTCTATAATCTATACATTTGAAGGAAATGATAATGAGAGATGCTACCGATGAAAACATTCAACCAGGTGATTGTCTCTGAATTGACTCAGATGTCCCCAACTTAGATTTCTCTTGGTCATGCCAGGCCTCAGGCATGGCCCCCATAGGCCTCACTCAAACTGACCATGCACAGGTGTATCAGGCATCAGGCTTGCAACCTTGCAAGCCCCTGTGCCTTTCTGTGTACTGGATTCCCTGAAACTTTGCCTACCCCTGTAGCCCTCTCACCAGCCTTTATTCTCCTCTTTTTAATTCACTGTCCCAGAAACTGACATATGTTTCTGTGTCTTGCAGGCTCACGAGAGCACACCTGCTCCAACTCACTTGCCCCAGCAAAGGAAGTGGAGCCCTTGTACAGCAGTGGTGAGCATTGCTGCAAGCTACGGGCTCCAGGACTGGGCCAGGGAAGGAAGAGGGAAAGTGTAGAGAAAGACCCACAGGTACGGCTTTTAGGGGTGTCCTTGACATCCCAGTACTGCAGAGGCTCATTTGGGATGTGTTCAGGTAGGTATGTCCTAGGGTGGTGCAAATAGTTAAGTGCTCAACTACTGGCCGGAAGATTGGCAGTTCAAACCCACCCAGTGGTGACTTGGAAGACAGCCTTGGCGATTGGCTTCCAAGAAGGTCACAGCCTTGAAAACCTGATGGAGCAGTTCTACTCTGACACTCATGGGGTCTCCATGAGTCGGAATCGACTTGACAACTGACAACAATAACAAGGTAGGTATGGAGCGGGTGTTTGGAAAGTGCCTGGGTGGGCCTTGGCCACCGCACCCTGTCTAACCTTGCCCTCTGTTTCAGTGGATCCAGTGTGTCAGGAAGTGGTTTACTCCGAGGTCTGGATCATCCATCAGGGACGGGAGGGTGCAAGAGAGCTTTGCGGAAGTCCTGCTGGCTCTGATGGCATCTTTGCTGGAGCTGAGGCAGGGAAGATCTACTGCTGGCAGATCCCCTCAGAGCTATGGCTGCTGCCCCTCAGCCCTGACAGTGAGCATCGCTCTGCACATCTGTTTCATTTTTTTATAGATGGATATCCAGTTCTACTGGTGTCTGTGTCCTGTCCTGGGAGACAGGCTGAGACCTGGCGGATGGAAGTTAAGGACTGGACTGTAACGGCCCACTGTTGGTCACTGCTCATCGTTTTCTATTTCTTCCCGGCAAAACACCCACAAACGCGTTTAAGGAGTGTGGTGGGTCCCAGTTCCCAGCTTTTCTGTCCCTAGGACTCCCTCTCTCTCCCTTAAGTGAAGTAGCTAGATCAGTGCACTGGGCACTGTTGGCCCTCAAGGAAATGCTAGTTTCCTTTCTCTTCACGAACCTTTTCCTCCTCAGGATTCCTCCACTGTCTACTCTGAGATGAAGAGGAAGCCCCCCAGGAGCCTCAGCTGAGCAGAGCTGAAAGGGACAGAGAAGGAGCTACAGTAAGTAAGAAAATGTCTTATGGGCACTGGGTTCACCAGGGCCTGGATCAGGCTACCTGTGTGCTTCTCCCCGAAGAGCATCTGTTCCACGGGAAAGAAGGATTTTCTGCCAGGGACTCCTCAGGGAAGGCCGGTGGCTAAGAAAGTGGCCCCTGAGGATGCTACAGAAAGTTAGGAGAATATCCAGTTCACTTATGATCTGCTTAAGACACAGACCTTGCATTTTCTTTTTCAGTTGATCTTTAGGTGAAAGTTTAAAGCTCAAGTTAATTTCTCATACAAAATCTATACACAATTTATTTTGTGACATTAGCTGCAATCCCCACAATGTGACAGCACACTCCTCCTTTCCACCCCGGCTTCCCTGTGTCCATTGGACCAGTTCCTGTCCCTTCCTGCCTTCTTGTCCTGCTTTTGGACGGGAGCTGCCCATTTGATCTCTTATATCTGATTGAACAAAGAAGCACGTCCCTCATGTGTATTATGTTTCTTTTATAGTCCTGTCTAACCTTTGTCTGAAGAGTGGGGTTTGGGAATGTTTTCAGTTCTGGGTTAACAGTTGCATCCAGGGGCCATAGTTTCAGGGGTTCCTCCTGTCTCTGTCGGACTATTAAGGCTGGTCTTTTTACTTGAATTTGAGTTCTGTTCTACATTTTTCTCTTGCTCTGTCTGGGACTCTGTTGTGTTCCCTGTCAGGGTGGTCATTGGTGGTAGCCAGGCACCATCTAGTTCTTCTGGGCTCAGGCTGGTGAAATCTCTGTTTCATTTAGTGCCTTAGTCCTTTGGGCTAATAGTTACCTTGTATCTTTGGTTTTCTTCATTCTTCTTTGCTCCAAGTGGGATGGGACAAACTGAGGTATCTTAGATGGCCGTTCAAAAGCTTTTAAGACCTCGGACACCACTCACCAAAGTGAGATGTAGAACATTTCTTAATAAACTTTGTTATGCCAATTGACTTAGATGTCCCTCGAAACTATGGCCTCCAGGCCCCAGCCCCAGCTACTCTGGCACACAAAGTGTTTGGATGTGTCCAGGAAACTTCTTAACTTCTGTTTTGGTCCAATTGTGCTGACTTCCCCTGTATTGTGTGTTGTCCTTCCCTTCACCAAAGTTGATCCTTGTCTATTATCTAGTTAATAATTTCCCCTCACTCTCCCCCCCACCCCGCCTTAACCATCAAATAATACTTTTTTCTGTGTTAAACCTTTTCTTGAGTTCTTATAATAGTGGTCTCATACAATGTTTATCCTTTTGTGACTGACTAATTTCACTCAACATAATGCAGTCCAGATTCATCCATGTTATGAGATATTCACGGATTCATCATTGTTCTTTATTGTTGCATAGTATTCCATTGTGTGTATGTACCATAATTTGTTTATCCATTCATCTGTTCATAGGCATTTAGGTTGTTTTCATCTTTTTGCTATTGTGAATAGTGCTGCAATGAACATGGGTGTGCATATGTCTATTCATGTGACAGCTCTTATTTCTCTCGGGTATATTCCGAGGAGTGGGATTGCTAGATCTTATGGTATTTCTATTTCTAACTTTTTAGGGAAGTGCCAAATCATTTTCCAAAATGGTTGTACCATTTTACATTCCCACCAGCAGTGCATAAGAGCTCCAATCTCTCTACAACCTCTCCAACATTTGTTATATTGTGTTTTTTGGATTAATGCCAGCCTTGTTGGCATGAGATGGTTATCTCGTAGTTTTGATTTGCATTTAGGGTCACTATGAGTCAGAATCGACTTGACAGCAACAGGTTTGGTTTTTTTTGGTTTAATGGCTAATGATGGTGAGCATTTCCTCATGTATGTTAGCTGCCTAAATGTCTTCTTTGGTGAAGTGTCTGTTCATATTCTTTGTCCAATTTTTAATTGGATTATTTGTCTTTTTGTTATTGAGGTGTTGCAGTATCTTGTAGATTTTAGAGATTTTATCAAATATGTCACAGCCAAAAATTTTTTCCCAGTCCGTAGGTTGTCTTTTTACTCTTTGGTGAAGTCTTTTGATGAGCATAAGTGTTTGATTATTAAGAGTTCAGGTTATCTAGTTTCTCTTTTGGTGTTTGTACATTGTTAGTTATGGTTTGTATACTATTTAAGCCATGTGTTAGGGTCCCTAACGTTGTCTCTATTTTTTCTTCCATGATCTTTATCATTTTAGGTTTTATATTTAGGTCTTTAATCCATTTTGAGTTAGCTTTTGTGTATAGTGTAAGATATGGGTCCTGTTTCATTTTTTTATAGATGGATATCCAGTTGTGCCAGTACCGTTTGTTAGAGACTGTCACTTCCCCATTTAATGGAGTTTGGGCCTTAGTCAAATATCAGCTGCTCATAGGTGGATGGATTTAGGTCTGGGTTCTCAATTCTGTTCCACTGGTCTATGTGTCTGCTGTTGTACCAGTACCAGGCTGTATTGATTACCGTGGCCGTATAATAGCTTCTAAAATCAAGTAGTGTGAGGTCTCCCACTTTGTTCTTCTTCTTCAGTAGTGTGTTACTTACCTGGGGCCTTTTTCCTTTCCATATGAAGTTGGTGATTTGTTTCTCCAGCTGGTTGAAAAATGTCGTTGGAATTTGGATTGGGATTGCATTGTATCTGTAGACTGCTTTGGTTAGAACTGACATTTTCACAATGTTGAGTCTTCCTAACCATGAGTATGGTATGTTTGTCCACTTATGTAAGTCTCTTTTGGTTTCTTGCAGTAGTGTTTTGTAGTTTTATTTGTATGGGTCATCTACGTCTCTGGTCAGATTTATTCCTAAGTGCTTTATCTTCTTGGGAGCTATTGTAAATAGTGTTGATTTGGTGATTTCCTTTTTGAAGTTCTCTTTGTTGATGTAGAGTAATCCAACTGATTTTTGTATGTTTATCTTGTATCCTGATACTTTGCTGAAATCTTCTATTAGTTTCAGTAGTTTTCTTGTGGATTCTTTGGGATTTTCTGTGTATAAGATCATGTCATTTGCAAATAGAGATACTTTGACTTCTTCCTTACCCATTTGGATGTTTTTTATTTCTTTTTCTTGCCTTATTGCTCTGGCTAGGACCTCCACCACAATGTTGAATAAGAGTGGTGATAAAGGGCATCCTTGTCTGGTTCCCATTCTCAAAGGTAATGCTTTCAGTCTCTCTCCATTTAGAATGATGTTGGGTGTTGGTTTTGTATAAATGCCCTTTATTATGTTGAGAAATTTCCCCTCAATTCCTATTTTGCTGAGAGCATTTATCAGGAATCAGTGTCGGACTTTGTCAAATGCCTTTTCTGCATCAATTAATAAGATTGTATGATTCTTATCTTTTGTTTTATTTATGTGATGGATTACATTGATTGATATTCTAATGTTGAACCATCCCTGCATACCTGATATGAATCCCACTTGGTCATGATGAATTATTTTTTAATATGCTGTGGAATTCTATTGGCTAGAATTTTGTTGAGGGTTTTTGCATCAATGTTCATGAGGGATATTGGTCTGTAATTTTCTTTTTTGTGGTGTCTTTACTGGGCTTTGGTGTCAGGGTTATGCCGGCTTCATGGAATGTGTTCAGGAGCATTCCTTCCTTTTCTATGCTCTGAAATACCTTTAGTAGTACTGGTGTTAACTCTTCCCTGAAAGTTTGATAGAATTCTTCAGTGAAGTTGCCTGGGCCAGGACTTTTGTTGTTGGGAGTTTTTTTTATTACCTCTTAAATCTCTTCTTTTGTTATGGGTTTATTTAGTTTTTTTTTTTTTTTTACCTCTGTTTGTGTTAGTTTAGGTAGGTAGTGTGTTTCTAGAAATTTGTCCATTTCCTCTAGGTTTTCAAAGTTGTTGGAGTACAATTTTTCGTAGTATTCTATTCTGATCCCTTGTATTTCGGTTGGGTCTGTTACGATATTGCCCATCTCATTTCTTATTCCATTTATTTACTTCCTCTCCTGTTTTTCTTTTGTCATTTTGGCCAATAGTCTGCCAATTTTGTTCATCCTTTCAAAGAACCAACTTTTGGTCCTGTTGACTCTTTCAATTGTTTTCCTATTCTCTATTTCATTTATTTCCACTTTAATCTTTATTATTTCCTTTCTTCTGGGGTCTGAGGGCTTCTTTTGCTGCTTGCTTTCTATTTGTTTGTGTTGTAGAGTTAGTATTTTGATTTTAGCCCTGTCTTCTTTTTGGATATGTGCATTTATTGCTATAAATTGACCTCTGAGCACTGCTTTTGCGTGTCCCAAAGGTTCTGGTAAGACGTGTTTTCATTCTCATTTGATTCTATGAATTTCTTTATTCCATCCTTGATTTCTTCTATAATCCAGTAGTTTTTAAGCAAGGTGTTGTTCAGTTTCCATGTATTTGATTTTTTTCCTTGTTGCTTCTCTTATTGATTTCTTCTTTTATAGCATTATGGTCAGAAAAGATGTTTTGTAATATTTCAGTGTTTTGGATTCCATTAAGGATTGCCTTGTGGCCCAAAATGTGGTCTGTTTTGAAGAATGTTCCATACGCATTGAAAAAGAATGTATACTTGGCTGCTGTTGTGTGGAGTGTTCTTTTTTTTTTATTGTTGTAATTAAATGAAGTTTACATTTCAAGTTAGTCTCCCATACAGAAATTTTTTTTTACATACATTGTTATGAGACCCCAACC